>NW_026942064.1:0-299524 GCF_024139115.2 Armigeres subalbatus
GCGGAGCGGACACAGTAGCACGAAGGCGCTGGTAGCATTTTCAACGGAAAACCATCGCATTGGTGGTGGTCGTCATTCAACATCAATGAACCAGCATTTTTTGTGAAGAACGGATTGATTACAAAAATGGCTTCTGTTGTGATCCCGCGCAATGCAGTGGCGATGCTGAACAGCACGAAGTAAAATTTAGACGCAAGGTTCCGACATGCGTTTGGTTGCAGTTAGTTATTGGAAAAGCGCACTGGGGAAAGGTTTGGTTCTTCTCAGGACCAGCATTTTATGGAAAGAAAGATTTAGTTGCGAAAATCGACTGTTTTGATAGCATTACCGGTAGCTTAGTTACTGTTATTGATTTCATCCATTCGAACAAATTTATTGCATCATCTCCCTCCAACGAGCGCTTTTGATTGTGCTACCGAAGGGCAACATTCTGTCGTCGCCAAACGATTCAGTTTTGCAATTTGAAGAAAATAATCTCGGATCAACCTTTTATTTTGTATAAAATGGTGAACCGGAAAAAATCGATTTTTTTCCCAATGATCAACAAAAACAAAATCAAATTAACTTGCCAGAAAATTTCACTTTTTCTTTCACGACAGTCAAATCGGTCAAGGACGCTACTTCAAAGAAAAAAAATCTACAGCAACCATACACCGGCAACCATCGCTCAGACCGACAGACTTCAAACGATTATATTTTTTATTATGAAAAAATTCCATATTAACCAATAACCAATTTATAAATCTTGCGAGAAAATTTCACAGGAGGCTCTGAACTTCCAGACTCTTCCATGCTTTGGGACCGCTCTCTGTAGAATCCTGATCAAAATACCTCGCGCGCGCCGGGAAGCAGCCTTCTTGTATCTAATGCATCTAATCCCGTTAGCCACTCCCCTTCTTTAATCGATATGAGGGCCCAACATATTTACACCCGTAACCGATCACAAAGGGGCGGGGCTAACGGACTTACTTTATTGAATATAAGAAAGCTGCTTTCCGGCGCGCGCGTTCCATTTTGATCGAGATTCTGCAGAGAGCGGTCGAATAAAAATTCACGCAGAGCGATCGTGGACACAGCAGCAAGAAAGCTCTAGTATAGAAGTTTCAACGGAAAACCATCGCATTGTGTGGTTGAAAATGTATTCTCAAAGTGAAATTTCAACGCAAGGTTTCGATAAGCGTTTGATTGCATTTAGATATTGGAAATGCGCATTGGGGAAAGAAAATTGGTTCATTCAGGACCAGCATTTTCTGGACAGAAAGGGTTGATTGCAAAAATGGGCTGTTTCTGTGGCATCGCCGTGGTAGCTTAGTTGCTGTTAGTGATTTCATTCATTCGAACAAATCTATTGCATCATCTCCCTCCGACGCGCGCTTGTTATTGTCGCCGCCAAATGATTAAGTTTTGCACTTGGAAGAAAATTCATCTCGGATTGACCTTCTTTTGCCTAAAATGGTGGCCCGGAAAAATCGATATCATTCCCAATGACTAACAGAAACAAAACCAAAGAATCTTCATTTTCCGCCGAGGACAGCCAAATCGACAAGAACGCCATCTTAGTGGACAATTTCGTTTAGCTGCTTTAGTGTTTGAAATGGCGCATTTCAGAATCGTTATTATAGTTTAAACGGATAAATTCGAAAACTTATGCCGAATAGTCTGTTTGTCTGGGTGAAGATTTTTCCCAACGGTCAACACCTCTTCTGGGATAAATAGTTTAAGTCCTGAAAAGGACTGTGTGTAATTAATTCTTGAAGTTCATCTCATTTTGCCACCGGTGTCATTGAAAACTATACACGTACGCTTTCATTGTGGGTGGAAACCGAACGTTGCAAATTAATTTATATGCGTTGGGTCTCGCGTAACTTACGATTCGGTTTATTTTTCTTTCATTTCGGACATTTTCATGGATGTGTCTTCTAGGATTGTGATGTCCACTGAAAGCCGAGTGTCTTCAGCGTGTTGTGTTAATCCCTTTTCCACGGTTTTCGGCTTCTTGATTAAGTTGACCATTGAGCAGTTTGCTTAATCATAATGAATAATAAGAACCCTGTGCTTAACGTTAATAATGAGACACAAATTATGATGGCAAACACCATCCATTTCGTATAACTACGTGGTTCTACGTCACCTTTGCGAATAACCCGTTTTGGTTGCAACTTCGAGTTTTTTGGCCTTTATTTGAGCCCTAGGCTGGCACACCTCTACTAGATGAATTGATAAATATGAAAGATCCCTTTTATATTTGTTGATAAATATAAAAGGGATCTTTTATATCTATCAATTAATCTATAGATGCTCACCTCTCTGTAAATAGCGCTTCAAGTGATTCTAAGTCTAAATACTTGATGCTCTACTACCAGAACGTAAGAGGCATACGAACTAAAACGCACGAATTACTCTTGAAGTTTTCATCTTTTGACTATGATGAAATCGTACTGACGGAGACATGGCTGCGATCAGACATTTCTAGCTCGGAATTTGCCGCTAGTTATTCCATATTTCGGTGCGATAGAAGCGCTTTCAACGTGGTGGTGTGGTATTAATCGCTGTGAAAGATTCGTTGAATTACACATCAGTAGCACTAGTAAACTGCGATAATCTCGAACAATCAGCAGTGCGGATTCGTCTACATAAGTCAGCGATATACGTATGTGGCATTTATCTCCGACCGAACTCGCCCGCCACCAGCATCGTACTGTGTGCACTCCTCTGCAATTGAATAACTTCGAGAACAGATTTCGGACTCCGACACACTCATCGTTGTGGGTGACTATAATCTACTATTGCTGAGTTGGGAGGAGGATGAAGATGTCAACAGTTTGTTACCATCAAATGCTTCCACTGAACAAGAAATTTGTTTAGTTGAATCGATGATCGCTTCCGGACTCCACCAAATTAACGCCATATCTAATTCGAACGGACGCATACTAGATCTAGCTTTCGTTAACGAACCAAGCGAAGTTGAGCTAATTGAGCCGCCGTTACCTCTTCTACGTATTGACAGCCACCATAAACCGTTCGTTCTTCGCATCGACTTTGGTGGTACGGACATGCAGTTTCCCAGCTCGACACAGAATCGGATTGTCAAGTTCGACTTTAAACGTTGTAATTTTCTAGAGTTGAATAGTGCCATTTCAAACATCGATTGGGATGCACTGTTCCGCAACAAGGACACTGATGACACTGTATGTACTTTCTACGACGTTTTGTATGGCATTCTGGATGCACATGTTCCACGTAGGCGTTGCAGACGAAATTCATTCAAGCAGCCGTGGTGGTCTGCAGAGTTGCAGTACCTTCGCAACGTTGTTCGCAAGTCTCGTAAAGGTTATTTTCGAGCGCATTCAATTGAGAACCGCGACAATCTTCGTTCAATTGAAGCCCATTACAATGAACGCCAGCTCGAATCATACCGTAGCTACATTTTCCGTATGGAGACGACAGCGAAGCAAGATCCTTCCTCTTTTTGGAAGTTTGTACGTAACCAAAAGCGGTCAAGTCAATTTCCAGCTGAGATGACTTTTGACGAAAGGACGACAGATTCTCCGGATGAACTAGCCAACCTGTTTGCCGATTTTTTCGAAAATGTGTACAGCACTAACACTCCAGTTTTCTCACCTGATAAGCTGAAAGACTGCCCAGCTTTGAATTTAAATATTCCACTTTTCGACATTACTCACGATGACGTCTCATCCATAATAAATAAGCTGGATGTTTCCAAGGGTCCGGGAAGTGACAGTCTTCCACCATTGTTTTTGAGAGAATGCGCCGAATCTCTGCAAATGCCGTTGACGTTGATTTTCAATAAATCGCTCCGTCATCACACTTTCCCGAACCTGTGGAACACCGCCTCCATCTGTCCGATTTTCAAAAACGGGTCAAACCACGCTGTTGAGAACTACCGCGGAGTTTCCATATTATGCAGCCTGGCTAAAGTGTTTGAAGAAATTGTTCACAAGGTTCTCTACAATGCTGCGCTACCGTTGCTTTCTGAGTTTCAACATGGTTTTGTCAAGAAGCGCTCAACAACAACGAATCTCATGGAGTTCACCAGATTTCTAACATCGGAAATCGAGAGCGAACAGCAAGTGGACGCTATATACTTTGATTCCTCCAAAGCTTTCGATAAAGTTCCGCATGAGCTGACGGTTGCAAAACTTAAGCATTTGGGTTTTCCACACTGGGTAACCGAGTGGTTGCACTCCTACCTGACTGGGCGTAAGGCGTTCGTTAATATCAATGGCACGAATTCTCGCACTTTTGCTATTACATCTGGTTATTTTTGTTTAGTTTATTAACGATCTATGTTTTCGACTAAAAGCTGGATAGTTGCTATACGCCGATGACTTAAAAATTTTCCGAATCATAAGGTCTCACCTAGACTGCTGCGCGCTGCAAGTTGACATTGAGGAGTTAAGGTTGTGGTGTATCGATAACGGGATGGAATTGAACATCAAAAAGGGTAAGTCAATCACATTTACTCGTCGACAGTCTCGCGTTGATTTTGAATATTCGGTAGAATTTGGAACGCGTCGAGACTATTCGTGACCTTGGGGTAATGATTAACAGCAAGCTTTGGTTTAATACACATGTAAATACTACTATCGCAAAGGCTTTTGCAGATCTTGGGTTTGTTCGACGCATTACAAGTAGCTTTAATGATATCTACGCAGTTAAAGCGCTGTATTGTTCATATGTACGCAGCATCTTAGAGTTTGCAGCATGCGTGTGGTCCCCATATCACACAACGCAGATTATTCGGATTGAGAGAGTGCAACCGAAGACCACTTTATCATTTGATAATGTGGTCTTCGGTGCAACGTAGCTTCATCCGATACGCCCTTCGTAAACTACCATGGTCGAACCCAGATAATTTGCCCGACTACACGGCCCGCTGCAAACTCATTGCATTGGAGACGTTATTTGCAAAGCGAACCAACATGCAACGAGTTTTCATCTACGACTTGTTGAGCGGAAATCTCGACTGCATTGAATTATTGGGTAAGGTAGCTATTTATGCTCCTTCTCGACAACTGCGAGAGCGAGAGCTATTATTCGATAGACGCCGCAGAACCGTGTATGGTTACAACAACCCATTTGATCAATGTCTTCGTTTGTTCAACAGTGTTAGTGATGTTTTTGATTTTAATATGTCAAAAAATGTGTTCAAAAATAGGATTAAGGCTCTAGGTTAAGGTGCAGTCTGTAGAATAGTTTTTAATACTTTCGAGACGGTGGTAACAAATAAACATTTTTATTAAAGATACATGGTTTTGAAAGCTGAAGCGTTTCATATAATAGAACTATTATTATTTTCAATTATTAAAATGATATCAAAATATGATATTGGCTTTTACCCTTGCAATTCTGTATCAAAATATGTCATTGATATGATTTCAAAAACTCGATTTGTTATCATTCTGATAATATTTTGAAAGCGGTTTCTGCTCGGATAGTCAACCCAAATTCGCATGCCGATGTCTTTAAAGGTGCAAAAGTGGAGGTGTGACAAACGTACAAGTAGTATGAAGAACTGCTTCCACGTTGGTATCTATGTGACATTATATGTGCAGATTGGGTGGTCGCCAATACGACACATTTTCATTTATATTTTCTCTTATTATGATGCGGTTACAGATGCATAAAATTTTGTCCACATTTTGACTAATTATTCCGTAGTGCACCACACCACCCGTCATCCGTGAATCATCCGATCGACCACGTTGTTGGTTCGAGCAGTGGGGCAATGTTTCAGTTTTTTTTTGTGGTCATCGATAATTGTCCATCAACCGAGCTCCGCCGCGGTGTGTAGCGTTTGATTCGAAAACGCTTTACCTGCAGACAGTTGGGCAGCCAGGTCAGGAGACGGGGTACCTGACTTACTTACCGATGGACAAATAGACAGACAGAAAGTATGGCGCATATAATTTGATTTGGTATTATGCAATCCAATCCAATGTAGCCGCCCTGGTGCGTATGGTTCAATGTGCGTCATTTGTTTGATAGATTTTTTTTATATCTGGAAGTCGCAATAAAAATGGAAAGCGTCTGAGAGAATAAGCAATTAAGTATAACATAAAAATGCAGAGATATCATTAGGCCCGTATAAAAGTTACACTTAATGTAGTATAAGAAAATCGAATTAATCTGCCAGCGATGATAACACTTTTCTCGTCAATTATAAAATGTAATGGCATTTTTGCGCAGGAGTTGTGTATGAACAAATGGTATTTTGACAATAACTTCTGAGTCCATAGTTGGATCCGGCAAATTTTCAATCGGAAACAATAGGAATTGATTCTGCGTCGAAAGTTGCGAGTAAACCGTTTAAGGGCACTCCTCACGGAATCCAGATTTAAAAGTGCTCGCGTTTTCAGGGGCACACTCCTCAATATGGAATCAGCACACAATAGTCATTTTTATAATTTCTGCTTTGCTGCGAAGCAGCATGCGTGAAATAATAAAAATGACAGTTGTGCGTTGCTTCCGTATTGAATGGTGTGCTCCTGAAAACGCGAGTACTTTGGAGTTTGGATTCCGTGAGGAGTATCCTTAAGGATAAATGCCAGAAAAATGAGTAAGATTTTCTTGCGCGCACACACACAGACAACACCTCAATTCATCGGACTGAGTTGATTGATATGGCTCTCCGATCCGTCTATAAATAGTTTGTTTTTGGAGCGAACATATAGCCTTTACGTATACTTACATAGTATACGAGAAAGGCACATAAGCTGCAGTAATAGTACTTAACTGGGAGTACTTAAGGGTAATTGGCAAGGGGGAACTAACTCTAAACTTTCGACAGTATCCTAAAATACTAACAAATACTAGAGAAAAATTACTTCGTATCTACGGTAAATTGATCGAAGAGCCCTGGTTGGAAAAGCATGACACACAACGCTTACAGTCCACCCAGTTTTAGGCAACATATGATTTCAGTCTCCTTTAAATTCTAAAAAAATCTTTGAACAACTATTTCTGTTATTATTACTTTTTGAGCAATCTTTAGGGCCTACTCTTGGTTTGATGCCATTTGTAATATAAAATGCGGTTTGAAAGTTTTCTAGAATCTGTAGAAAGTAGAAATCAAGTGTTTCGGATACGGGGGAGCACTGTGCTTCATCAAGTAACTAACAAATGCCACAACAACCGAGCTAGCAACCGTTTCTTTGTTTGATGGAAATCGTGGATACTAGAAATATCACGAAATACTATTGCGAGACAATGAGTAATATTTTCGCAAAGTTTAGAGTTACTTGCCCCTTGGTAATTGATATAATTATTTAAATCAATTCGCGTTCCTTTGAACTTGTTTATATCCATTGCCGCTAAATCTGGATGTTTGGATACACTATTTTTCTCGCAGCAACTATTCGGAGCAGCTCGAAAACTAAAATTATTTTTCATAAAAATTTTTTTTACTCAGCTTTCACAGTTACATGATCATTTCTTCTCACTCATATAGTTTCCCACTTCCTTGCAAATTCGAATCCTTGCTCTATTTTTGTTCATTCCTTCGCCTTTTTCTTCACTCCTGCTATTTCAGTCAATTCTTCAATTATGATTTTACTATTTTTCACTCGAGGTACTTACAACTATGCCGTATAAACTGCCGTCAGTATATGGTCAAGTCGAGTGTACGGTTATGATTCTACTTTATGTGTTGAGTGTGGTAGATGTAATTTTGGTCATTTACCTACTTACTTTAATTTACTTTTACGTTAACTTTAGCTTTAACTAGACGTCCCTGGGCATAAAAGTATCATCGTGTTAGCCTCATGATATACGAATGCAGAAATGGTAACTTGGCTTAGAAACCTCGCAGTTAATAACTATGGAAGAGCTTAATGAGCACTGATCTGCGAGGCGGCAATGTCCCAGTGTGGGGGATGTAATGCCAATGAAGAAGAAGAAGAAGAAGAAGAAGATTTATTTAACCCTTAAATGCGCAATGTTGTTTTAAAACAACAAACCGAAAACACGTTTAATGTTAATGAATTCAATGGTTATTTACCTCAAAAATATTTCCGACAATTTCTAAAAAATCGCCAAAAAAAAATACAAGCCATGATGAAAAGCTTACGAAGTTGACTTTCACATCGTGGCATGAAAATGGAAATTAGTTGATTTGAGGAGGGCTGACAATAGTCATCGTCGCAGCAAGAAAAGCTACAGTAGCGACGAGTTGTATTGTCTTCATTGCTACTCGACGCATCGTCAATGACGCGCACGACGTTAGTTTTCGTCGTGCAACCAAATCGTCATGACGACATCAAAGAAACCATTATTCTTTAGGCGGCAGCTGCCATGCGAAGATTTTTATTAATTCTTTGTAATAATGAATTTGAAGTAACGTATGAAGACGTTATAAATGTTATCGAAACATTTTTGTATCCAAAGTTCGTACTATTTGTTTATTTTAGACGCCATTATGTTTTTAAATACTCCGTCTATAATGACGTGCAATCAATTGTGTGAAGAAGTGACGACAGAAATCGTCATGACTTTTGGCTGCGCGACTATCTTCTGGTAGGCATGCGGCGCGAAGAAAATGAATAGGTGTCGTGTCGTGCAACGAAAACTATATTTATTTTTGCTTTCTTCATACGACGGGAATTACTATTATCAGCCCGGGGTGGCATTGCGCATCTCGAATCGAATCACTCGATTCGTACGTTTTTGTATTTGTTTCGAACAAATTGCGGCATTATGCATTTCGTTCGACTTCATTCAGTCGCAGTACAAGATTTCGAATGGTGTTGTACTAGCTCAATCGAGTATGTTCTGTCAAATAAAATGTAAACAGAGAGAATGAGAGATAACTGTCTCCGTGTTTAGTATGCCCACTGGAGAGACAACCTTTAGCTCATGGCTAAAGTGAGTAAACAGAGAGAATAAGAGTAATTTCATCTGCGTGTAGCATGCAGATGATGGATGGATGATGGAAAAGCATCCTTCAGGGCATGAATTGGCAGTTAATTTATAAACAAGCAACATATACAAAGCAATATTATTTATTGAGCAACATTATGCCGATACGATATGTTTTGTAAATTGAGATATTGTTACGGCACAAATTATAAATTTTATGTTCATTCAAATGTATGCCACAGATCCAATTTTAAGCTAAATAATTTAAAGCCAAAGAAGACTTCGAAAATAAATTACTTTGATGTTTCCATGTGTTTTAGCTAAATGCACTTGCGTCATCTCTTTTTTCGATTTAAGTTAAAGTCGTTTTTACGTGGATTTCGGGATAATTAGAGATTGCATATTGTCTGGAAACTATAAAAGTAGATATACTAATGACATTCTTTCCTTCAAGATACAATAATGAAACATTTATTCTCTTCCCGTAGAGAAATAATAACAAATATAAATAAAAACTTTCAGCAAGAAATGACTCTCGAACAACATTCGAAAGCTATAAAAGTAACGAGTGTTTTTCATTCGACTTGAGTCGTTTTCAGTGTTCTATCGAGTCTCCATAATGCCAAAACATCTCGTTATTCTTGTACCTCCTCGAGTATACTCGAACGATGAGTCGTTTTCGAGATCGAATCAAAACCCGTAATGCCTAACATGTTCGACTCGATAGAATTACGTTCGAATCGAGATGCACAATACCACCCGATATGAATCTAATTCGAACTATTCACTTCCATTAAAGTTTCCACACGTAACCGAATAATCATTTAAAGCATTTGAATGCACCTCATACCCGATTCCTAATATTTTGACCATCTGAATTTAAGTTTAAAGCTCTCACAATGGTGACGTTGTCCTGAATTCCGTTCTCGGATTTCATAAACATAACAGCCACAATCAAAGAAAATATAGGGGAAGGTGAGTTGATCACCCCCTGTTTTATCGAGAACCAAAGTAGTTTTGTTCTAGCCTATTTTTTAGTATAGATCCTTTAGACAAATTACCTTTATGTGGTGAGTTATTTTTTTTTGGATTGACAACCTTTTTTATTCTGCAGGGCGGTTTGTATGTTATGACCTTCCTAAAGATTTTTTTTATTGGTCACGCAAAATTTGAACAGCTTTTCATGCTTTCGTTTTTTCACAGCACAAAGCCATAAATATGCTTATGTTCCGTACTGATGAAATGTCAAATTTCATTAAAGTTTTAGGATATTTGGATTTGAAGTTATTGCCTTAAGTCACCCATACAAAAATTTGGCGGAAAAATAAAAAAAAATCTGTTCTCAGGCTTTCAATTTTTTGAAGATTTGACAGATTTGATGAAGGGTTGGCAGGAAAAAATATTTATTGCGTAGATGCCATAGAAGGGGATCAAGTCTCCCAAATTTTAAAATTGCATGTGCTGTTGAATTCAATAACAAAAATCGTTCATGTATACGCACAGTAATTCGAAAATTCCGCGTATTTTGAAGGAAAAATATTTAAAAATCTGAGGGCACTTTTCTAATTTTATCAAAGCAAGTTCTAGGAGAGGGATCCATTTCCCCTGAATATTTTAAATGTCGATTTTTTACAGCACTCTAAAAAATCGATTGTGTATCAATAACAACAATAATTTAAGGATTGTCATACATCAGAAAGGTTAAATACTATATTTCTTAGAAAGTTTGTGTGGAAATTGTATGTTTATTTAAATGCTAAAAATGGATGTTTGATGGCCGAATATTTCGTACAAAGTCCTCAAGTGTCTGAAGTCTGTTTGGACTTCTCTTCACCAATAATTGCTGACAATATTTTAGTAAAAACGGCTACTCAGTGTAAATTTAGTAAAACGAGTATGTTATTTACCCAACGTTTCGACACGGGGATTGTATTGTCATTTTTTGTCTATTGTTTGGTTTAACTTTAACTGTCACGGTTGAAAATTCTGTTTGTTGGTACATTTCTTCGGAACCACTGTCACTTAAAAATGCTTGTACTCGCTGGCAATGGCGCTATATCTGGTGAGTAGAAATAGCGCCATTGCCGGCGTGTACAAACATTTTTAAGTGTCAGTGGTTCCGAAGAAATGTACCAACAAACAAAATTTTCATCCGTGACAATTAAAGTTAGACCAAATTATAGAGAAGCTAGATAGAGCCACAAACCTTACTTCTGTACTAACAAATATTATACAAAGCCCGTATTTTGAAACATTCATCCCTGTACAACTTCGGTGTTACTGTCAGTTCACAACTCCATTTCCCTTTCCAAACGACTTTCCACGCAAGCAGCAAACTTGTACCCTAAGCCATTATGGTGACCAGTCGCAACATAAAACTTTTGGCCTAACAGTAATTTTTAACCCATTTTAACTAAAATTGTATAGTTTTTTTAGCTATCGACAAACCGTTGTCTTTACAAAACTTACTGTTATAACTACATGTTTTTGCTTCAGCACGCTTCTTCTTTTATGTAAACGGAAGTAATTCTTGCTCATGATTTTTATACAATGCATTACAACTGTAATAATGGAATCCGTAAGAGTGAACAATAATTAAGAAACTAAATAAAAATATATACAAAAGAAAGCAATGAAAAACAAGTGATAAAACCCTTAGGAATTGCTTTATGTTGGGAGTTATGCGAGAAATCGGCCAAATTAGGAACATGGCCAAAACTGGTACAGTTACCCTATATAAAAACCAATCTATGTATGTATGTTCGCTAACTACTTCTGAACCACTTGGCCGATTTCAACCAAATTTGATACATACATTCTCTATCCTCAGGGGAAGTTAACAAAGGGGGTGGGATGATCATTTGGAAAAGGAGGAGGGATGATAAGAAGGGTTTTGTTTAGAAAACGAACAATACTGTTTAACTTTCAACTCCCAGGACCAATTTCAACCAAATTTTGTACACATATTGACCTTGAGTAGAAGATCATATGGGAGGGTAATTTGGGAAAGGGGAGGGGTCTGGAGGGGGTGGGTGTATTGTTCAGAAAACGGCCAATTCAGACTAAATTATGAACCCCTGGACCGATTTGAACCAGATTTGGTACACACATTCTCTATCCTAAGGAAAAGATAACAAAGGGGGTGGGACCCCAGGATCAATTCCAACCAAATTTTGTACACATATTCTCTATTTTTGAAAGATGTTCATTGAAAAGAAATATATATATCAGAGCGAATGATTAATTTTGTTATAATTAAATCATTAAACTCTATAATTAAAAAATGTGATTAATGATTTATTGATTTTTGACAATGATTAACAATTAAATGCATTTTTGACAATGATGAAGGATTATGAATAATGAAAAAAACCCGTTGGAGTATGATTAAAGATTACCGATCGTAAATAAATGTTGACACACTATGTGTTATGTTTAGTTATCGATCAACTCAAACCTTCATCGAAATCATGGTTTACCCAGCAATGATTAATGTGTTTCCTTCTGGATGGTGAATTTGATCCCTTCTTTAAAAATAGACGTTTGCCCGGAATAAGACATCGATGGATGTTTTTCCTTCTTTAGAAATAGACGTTTGCCCGGAATAAGGCGATTTTGGGTTTGATCCCTTTTTCAAAATCATTCAATGTTTTCAAATGAAATCTGCCTTCTTTTAATCAAATGATGAAGAATCAATAAGAAAACACAATTATCCTGTTGACCAAATGGTTTATTCATTTTCCGATTGTGAAAAAACTGCGAATCAAATTGGCAACTCCGAGCAAGGCCGCGTACATACAGCAAGTATTCCATAAAATCTGCAAAACTCGACACTAGAAGAAAGTAGATGAAATGATAAACTATATGTAGCCAAACGCTTGTTAAAAATTAAAAAAAAGTTGAAATATTTGAAAAACCAAGTATGCTCATAATTTCTGGAGCAGTCTATAGAAATATCTTATTTTGGGTAAGAAAACCCTTAGATATTAACAATGATATGGAAATGCTAATATCATCTTCCAAACTTGGACGTACATGTTCATGATAGAATTAGAGGCGAAAGTATAGAATTGATAGTTCCGTTAGAATACGGCAGGAATGAAGAATGTTTTTTTATAGAAGTCGATTTGAAAGCGAGCGGAGGGCAATATTTGTGATGGCACATATCACAGGACCTTCCTTCTGCAATCTCCCGTATGAAGGGGGAGGGAAGAATATCAGTGTGGAAGCATATATATTTCCACTGGCAAAAGGAAGGTGGTTTGACTTGCTCATATGCCATCGCGTGCGGAAGGATTTTTCTATCGACGAGTACTGTCTCCAAATTTCTAATATGACATCAGCATTTAGTCGAATAGGATTTTTATTGCACACTTCTGTTTTCTCATTGCGTCCCTTAGATATTGCCAAGTCAAATCCGGGTCGATATGACCCGAAAACCTTAAATTTGGGCGGCACTGTTGGAAGGTTAAACTTGGTATAACAATTTAAGAAAACATTTCAAATTCAAGCAAAATACATATTGAAGAAACTGAGTTTCAAAACAATACGTCAAGAACAATAGCTCAGACAAAAGTCGGCTAAAATTTATTTAAAATTCATATCAGTTGAGTGAACTCAAACTTTTGGCCGATGCATACCAAGTACGTGAGAAAATATTATAGTTATTAAAAATTTAACAATTTTTTTTTACCGAAATTTCATCGATACTTCTCAAAGATTATCAAAATTGGCTTCATTCCACTTTTTATTCCGATGGGCTCATATTCGAGCAAAACTAATATGAGGAAGGGTCATTTGGCCGAAACCCATCTAGCCGAAAGGGTTGTTTGGGCGAAAGGGTCGTTTGGCTGAAAGGGTCATTTGGCCGAAAAGGTTATTTTGCCGAAAGGGTCGTTTGGCCGGGAGGGTCGTTTGGCCGAAAGGGTCGTTTGGCCGAAAGGTTAGTTTGGCCGAAAGGGTCGTTTGGCCGGAAGGGTCGTTTGGCCGGAAGGGTCGTTTGGCCGAATTGGTCATTTGGCTGAAAGGGTAATTTGGCCGAAAGGGTAATTTGCCCGAAAGGGTAATTTGGCCGAAAGGGTTATTTGGTCGAAAGGATCATTCAGCCGGAAGCGTCATTTGGGCGAAAGGGTCATTTGGGCCAAAAGGTTCGAAAGGGTCATTTGGTAAATTCGGTGAATTCGGTAATTTGGCCGAAAGGGTCATTTGGTTGAAAGGGTAATTTGGCCGAAAGGGTCATTTGGCCGAAAGGATCATTCAGCCGGAAGCGTCATTTGGCTGAAAGGATCATTTAACCGAAAGGGTCATTCGGCCGAAAGGGTCATTTGGCCAAACGGGTTATTAGGCCGAAATGGTCATTTGGCCGAATAGGACATTTGGCCGAATAGGTCATTTAGCCGAATAGTTCATTTGAAAAGTGAGTAATTAGGAATAAGAAAAGAGAGTCGTCTCACTTCTCACTATTCATTTTTCTCTTCTCACTGTTAAAAGAGAGAAGCGTGAAATGAGTAGTGAGTCGTCTCATTACTTCCCTCGCTATACTCACGTTTTACAGCGAGAAGTTTCTCACTTCTCGCTGTCAAAAGTGAGTAGTGCGAAGAGGGTAGTGAGACATCTCACTAATCACTTCGCGCTCCTCTTTTTTACCGTAAGATGTGAGAAATAAGGTTTGCAAGCTCGGTGGTCTAGTGGCTACCGCTTCTGCCTTATAAGCAGGAGGTCGTGGGTTCAATTCCAGGCTCGTCCCTTTCCTACTTCGTATTTCTATCTTAGTTCTTTCTGTGTTTCACGTTATACCAAAACGATTCTGTTATAACCTTCCACGAAAACTGTTATAACCTTCCACGCAATCCCAAAACCTCCCGTGGCACCTATGAGAGGTCGTAGAGTTCTCTGCATCTTTCTTAAGTAGGTGTTCAACAAACCATCCTTCCCCTTCCTCAGCATTTGCAAGGACGTGGCCAGGACAGATCTCCACTATTGGAGAGTGCATTGCTTCCATCTAAGAGTTAGTGATTAGTCCCAAATCAATATCTGTGGTAACGGATGAAAGTGATGCTACTCTCATATAATAGTCTTGGCTTGTACCACCTACGAATTTGTGCGAACTGCTAAATGCTAATGCTAATGCTAATAGAAGTGAGAAATAAGGATTAAGAAGTGAGACGTCTCATTTTTCTTTCCTCATTTCTCACATCTCACTGTAGAAAGTGAATAGTGTGAAGTGGGTAGTGAGACATCTCACTTTCTACAGCGAGAAGTAATAAATGAGGAGTGAGAAGTGAGACGTCTTTCTTCTCACTCCTCATTTCTCACTTCTCACTGTGAAAAGTGAGAAGTGCAAAGTGAGTAGTGAGACGTCTCACTACTTATTTCACGCTTCTCACTTTTTACAGTGAGAAGAGAAAAATTAAGAGTGAGAAGTGAAACGTCTCTTTTCTCATTGCTAATTTCTCACTTTTCAAATGAACTATTCGGCCTAATGACCCTTTCGGCCAAATGACCCTTTCGGCCAAATGACCCTTTCGGCCTAATGACCCTTTCGGCCAAATGACCCTTTCGGCCAAACGTCCCTTCGATCAAATGCCCCTTTCGGCCAAATGATCCTTTCGGTCAAATGACCCTTTCGGTCAAACGAACCTTTCGGCCAAATGACCCATTCGGCCAAATGACTTTCGGACTAATGATCTGTTCGGCCAAATGGTATATTCGGCCAAACAACTTTCGGCCTAGTGGCATTCGTCTAAATGGCTCTCGGCCGAATGGGATGTAAGACGGCTGAAATACTGCCAAAATCTTATGCCTACATTTTTCGAGGGGGAATTCAAACTAATGACAGGGAGTGTATATTTATTGCCTCATAGGTATGTATTGTATTTCACCGGTAGAGTACTGAAAGCTATAGAAGGCTTATGTGCGTAGAGGAAAAAAAAACAGAATCAAACATTTCCCACGAATACTTGTGGGTATTGCAACTTTTAGAGGAATATAATTTAAAATACAAAACTTCATTCCATAGATTGACAAACATCAAACAACGAAGACCAAGTGAATTTCGATATCCCGTGGTCAACGGGTGTTAATTAACGAATAATTTTATTTTGCTCTAATAGAAGCGTTAAAAATGGACTGATAGCTAGGAATTTTTTTATATATTTTATATCTTCTTCTATATATATAAAACAAAGTTGGTATTTGTACGACCGCGCATCACTCAAGAATAGACAACCCAATTTTTGCTAATGTATATCCTTTTTCTTCTTCTATTTACGAGGAAAAATGTTAAGATGGAATGGAATACTTTAAAGATCAATGCCCAATCTTTTCGTGGAAATGTTTTTTCGTACAATTTTGCATGATTTTTTTCAGTTTTGATGATCATCTTTATATATAAAACAAAGTTGGCATTTGTACGGCCGAGCTTGACTCAAAAATAGACAGCTCAATTTTTGCTAATTTTTATCCCTTTCTTTTTGAAAAAAATTGACAATCGAAATAAAATCTCTCCAAAGAAATGGTTTGTCGTGCATTTTGTAATGATAATTTCAAATCATGTCATCTAATACTAATGACACACTGGTGGTATAAGTACCATGGTACAAGAATCTTGAAATGAATACCGTACTGATTATTGTCTTTATCAAAGATAGTCTTGGAATAATTTTCTTGTCCTCTTGTACCATGGTACAAGTACCACAGATGTGTCCTTAGTATAAGTTGACATTATCATCAGATAACGGAAAGATCGACTTTTGTTAATTTTGGTTTGGCTACTAAATTAATTCAAAAAGTGTCATGATAAAATAA
Source organism: Armigeres subalbatus (assembly GCF_024139115.2). Lineage (NCBI taxonomy): Eukaryota > Metazoa > Arthropoda > Insecta > Diptera > Culicidae > Armigeres > Armigeres subalbatus. The sequence continues at coordinate 16,684 of NW_026942064.1, forward strand.
TGTCAAAAAAAGGTAAATTATTTTGAAAAACCGGTTTGTTTTTAGATAAATTGTGTACGTAAAAAAAATATATCAACAAATTGATCAGTTTTGGGCGAGACAAAGTTCGCCGGGTCAGCTAGTTTGTTATAATTAAATTATAATCACCTTGGTATTGGGAGAACTGAATGGAAGTATTGATAAATACCAGCCATTATTGGGGTAGTAAAATAAAATTTCCATGAAGAATTTTTCCATAAAAAGAAATAAAGAAATCAGCGTATAAGGAATAAATAAATATAAAATTTCCACAAGTAATGCCAAATTCCATAAACAATTGAGAAATTTACACAAAACAAAAATGAATAAGCATTTTTAAAAGCAAAAATTGCAATTTCCATAAAGAAATCGAAATGTTCCAAGGAAAAAATACAAAATTTCAAAAAATAAATCAATATTAGCAATAAATAATTGAAGAATATTAAAAAAAAAAAGTTTTTTTTACCACAAAAAATTAAAAAATTTCCACAAAATAACAAAAAGCAATAAAAAAAAAAGTTTCCATAAAAAAAAACAATAAAATTTATTAAATTTTCCACGAAACTTTGAACGTTTTCAAAGAAGGGGTCATCTATTTTATTGATTTTTTATATTTCCTTATGGAAATTTACATATTTTTTTGCTTTTTATTGATTTTTTCGTAGAAAGTTTAAAATTTTTGGTGGAAAAAACAAATTCATTCTGTGCAAAATTTTGTAATTGTTTATTGCTAATGTTGATTTATTTATGGAAATTTTAAATTTTTATCCGTGGAACATTTTGATTTCTTTATGGAAAGTGCTTATTTATTTTTGTTTTGTGGAAAATTCTTAATTGTTTATGGAACTTTCGCATTATTTGTGGAAATTGTATTTTTATTGATTGCTCATACCCTGATTTCTTTATTGGCAATTTCCTTTTTTTTAAGGAAAATCCTAATTTTTTTAGGGGAAGTTTTTATTTTAGTCCATTATTGGTTTCGGGATACCCATCATGCATTTGGTTTGCATACCGATATAAATCTAAAATAGATGGAATGGAGTTCCACGTAATAATTGAATTGAAATAAAAAAAATCACTTTGTTTATTTTCCACTTAATTTCAATTAGTTTATGTCTGTTATAGCTATTGTAATCATTATAGTAGGCTGCTACAAATTTGAGCCAGCGTGCAAAATTACAAATCAGGGGCGTGACAACCAAAAACAGTCAGCGGCCGTCCTATATAGAGAAAATAACCATTTGTACAGCACCACTAACAACCATTTCACCCTAACTATATCTAACGTTTATGTTGCATAATCCAATAAATATTTATCTTGATGATCGAATTGATTCTCGAGGAAAACGAAATATTCCATCTATCGGCAACACCTCCGTTTGCCTATTAATGGAATGGACGCGACTGTCAATTTAAGCCATTCTCATCCCGTTCACTCCATACGGCTTGATAAATTGCATTGCATAGCTTCCAGGGCCTTTAGGCACAATAAAATTCCAAAATAAAATCTCCATACATTCACTTACCTTCCACTAACTCTGCTGCAATACAATCTCTTTTGCGAACTTTTGTGCGGTGAGTATTTCCTCTTGGGGCACTTGCGCTCCAAATGGGACACTTTTTCTGCACAAAACGCTGTTGTCTTCCAAACTGCCAACTTGCCCTCCTTCAAGCTTCGCGTTGTACTTTTTTTCTGCACTTTTTACACCACACTTGTGCTTCTTTACTTAGCCGGGGAGAATGTCGAAGTCAAAATATATACGTAGCTCCTGTTTTCCGCTTCCTAGCGAGATGTTTCTGGTGCTGCAATTTTCCGAAACATGTAAGGAAGGTATCCAACACTGCTCGCTCGACTTCGAGGCCACAACACCGAGATGTTTGGTATGTTGTATGTACGATGTTGATTTTTCTTTTTTCTTCTCATGCGGTGCTCACGATGTGAACTTAAAGTTTTTCCAAAACAACTTTTTCTTTGCTTCTTCTTCTTATCTTTGTTGCTTTTTCTGTCGGAGATGTGGGAGACTGGTTGTGGTTTATCTAATTGCGACAACAAAAGACCGTAAACTTGATACTTGCGAAAGAGCATCGAACGAGTCCAACCCAGTAATAGATGATGAACTGATAGGGTGAATGCTAAATACCCTAATTTATGGGTTTTGACACTTATAGATGCTCATTCGAGATAGATTTAAAACCAAATGCTGCCCGGATGAAGTTAAAATCAAAAAGGGTTTAATCATTTAGTTGCTTGCAAAATCTTTTTACAAGTCTAAGAGCAATATTTATCAGACAGTAACTGCGGATGGCTGAAAAAAGCGCGAAACCCGATCATTTTAAAACTTTTAAACGGAAGCTCAAAAAAGGATTACGAACCTATTAGCGTCACGTATATGCATTTACGATTCGCGATTATCCGCTTAAATTGAGCTCGTGATTATAAATTCAAACGCCATTAGGTAGGGGAAAATACCTATTCTTGGCAGTCTAAGACATTCGCCAAATTGAATGATAAAAATAATGAATAATTACACTAAAACACAGGTCCAGTTTAACTGGTATACATTTGTATGCTCTTTCTTTGATGGTTGGTGTTCACTAAATATAACAGCTTTTACCACAAACTCAGTAAATAACATTTTTATAAACAGGTTAACGTTTCTTCTGTTGGCATAGCAATTTCTATTATCAGCAATGAATTTGCTCCCTTTAGCAACTAGACATGGAAGTAGAAAACTGGTAATGTATTGGTGCCAAATGCTGATTGTTTATATCCTCGAGTAGTAAAATTCATTCATATTAATCGGCCGCACGCTCATCTCGCTTCACTCAATTTTGGAACAAACTTTATTGTTTATCAAAACTGGTTTAAGGCAAAACATGAATTTTAGCCTTGGCATCAATTTTATGTCATGTAGACATATAGGCAAAAGCATTTAAACACATTGTAAAACAAATTTAACCCTTATGCGGCCAACAAAAACAGACGTGAATAATGTTGGCCATTTTAGAGAAGGAACTTACAGGGTTAGACAAAAAGGTTGAGATAGGTAAAATAAGTCGAAATTCAAAACAGCATAACTTTGCGTATAATGATCCGATTTTGATAAAACCAGGACCATCAGAAGCGCACACTCTTCTAGTATACTGTCCCGCTGCAAAACCTCAGATTGGTCCTTGGCCACCGGAAGTGTTCCGGGTTTTCCGAGGGTATGTTCAAGATGCCATTTTTCTACTGCTTGTCATTTTATGTGACGTTAACTTTCATCATGTTTTATGTTTTCTCCAGAAACTAGAACTAATATGCCGACCAATGGTGGCTGTAGATCTACACAAAGATACGGCCATTTCCGTAAAAACGGTACCGGGAACATGATGAAATGATAACAGATCGGAATAATGGAAATATGAGAAACGGACTTCATGGATTTGCGAGACGATGATTACAGAAAAATTTCCAGAATGATAGTGTCCACTGCCACCCTTATAGCTGGTTCCATGGGCTTTCCAGGAGGGGCCGGTTTTGACACCATCTGGAACCATGCATATCGTCAAAATTCATGTTTTCACAAGACGATGAATATAGGATCTTTATTAGAGATATATTGTGAGGACTGTAAGACTCTTTGGCCAATTTGTAACAGGTTCCAGAAGTTCTGTGAAAGTGACATTTGTTCAGGGTGTATGGCCAATCCCGTATCGTTTTCACGAAAATGGCCATATCTCTGCGTATACCTAACGGATTTTCAATCTGCAGCCAGCATTGGTCAGCATATTAGTTCTAGTTTCTGGGGAAAACATAAAACATGATGGCAGCAAACGTCATATGAAATGACAAGCAGCAGAAAAAATGCATTTTTACATACCCTCAGAAAACCCGGAACATCACCGGTGGCCAAAGGCCAATTAGACGTTTTGCATAGGGCCAGTATACTAGAAGAGTTTCCGCGTCCGATGGTCCCGTCCGGTGATCAAAATCGGATCATTCTACGCAAAGTTATGCTGATTTGAACTTCGACAATTTTTTGCCTATCTCAACCTTTTTGTCTAACCCCTGTATATGCTTTTTGTTCGCTGTCAAGATTTACATGTTTTGTCTTTTGTAATGCCTTAGAGTCTTAGAGTTAGCACTGTCCTATCCAGCCGCTGGAGCCACCCCATTCTTACACTACGTTTCACAGTTGAATAATAAATAATACCCTAAAAGTAGGCAATTATTTATGGTAGAAATGCGCTTTGTAGGAACGGGGATGGTTATGATTTTTTCGATGAGCTTGGAAAGTATTGAAGTTGCAAAAGGAAAATGGTCCTGTCAGCCACATAAGGGTTAAAATACTACGGTGTTGCTATCACTTTTGATATAATTCATGGTCTGCGTAAAAATCTGAATAGAAGCATTTGTATTTTAACACTTTTTGCCTTTCTCGTATACTAAGTATACGGTAAAGGCTATATGATCGCTCCAAAAACAAACTTTTTATAGAAGGCCCGGAGACCCATAGTGTTATATACCAATCGACTCAGTTCGACGAATCGAGGTGATGTCTGTGTGTGTGTGTGTGTGTGTGTGTGTGTATGTGTGTGTGTGTGTGTGTGTGTGTGCGCAAAACTACTCAACAAAATGTCACTCATTTTCGGGCACTTATCCTCAACCGATTTGCTCGCAACAAGTTGCATTGGACGCAGAATCCTGTCCCATTGTTTCCTATTTGAAATTGGCCAGATCGAACTATGGGATCGAGAGTTATGGCCAAAATACAAATTCATTTGAAAAAATCGCGTAAAAAATGTCACTCATTTTTCGGGCACTTATCCTCAACCGATTTGCTCGCAACAAGTTGCATTCGACGCAGAATCCTGTCCCATTGGTTCCTATTTGAAATTGGCCGGATCGGACTATGGGATCGAAAGTTATGGCCAAAATACAAAATCATACGAAAAAATCGCGTAAAAAATGTCACTCATTTTTCAAGCACTTATCCTCAACCGATTTGCTAGCAAAAAGTTGCATTCGACGCAGAATCCTGTCCCATTGTTTCCTATTTGAAATTCGCCATATCGAACTATGGGATCAAAAGTTATGGCCAAAATACAAAATCCTACGAAAAAATCGCGTAAAAAATGTCACTCATTTTTCGGGCACTTATCCTCAACCGATTTGCTCGCAACAAGTTGCATTCGACGCAGAATCCTGTCCCATTGATTCCTATTTGAAATTGGCCAGATCGGACTATGGGATCAAAAGTTATGGCCAAAACACAAAATCATACGAAAAAATCGTGTAAAAAATGTCACTCATTTTTCGGGCACTTATCTTCAACCGATTTGCTCGCAACAAGTTGCATTCGACGCAGAATCCTGTCCCATTGTTTCCTATTTGAAATTGGCCAGATCGGACTATGGGATCGAAAGTTATGGTCAAAATAAAAATTCATACAAAAAAATCGCGTAAAAAACGTCACTCATTTTTCGGGCACTTAGTCTCAACCGATTTGCTCGCAACAAGTTGCATTCGACGCAGAATCTTGTCCCATTGTTTCCTATTTGAAATTGGCCAGATCGGACTATGGGTTCAAAAGTTACAAGTTGCACAAGTTGCATTCGACGCAGAATCCTGTCCCATTATTTCCTGTTTGAAATTGGCCAGATCGGACTATGGGATCGAGAGTTATGGCCAAAATACAAATTCATACGAAAATATTGCGTAAGAAATGTCACTCATTTTTCAGGCACTTATTCTCAACCGATTTGCTCGCAACAAATTGCATTCGACGCAAAATCCTGTCCCATTGTTTCCTATTGAAAATTGGCTAGATCGGACTATGGGATCGGAAGTTATGGCCGAAACACCATTTTAGCCTTTTTATACAAAAAGGCTGTATGTTCGCTCCAAAAACCAAACTTTTACAGAAGGCCTGGAGACCCATAGTGTTATATACCAATCGATTCAGCTCGACGAACTGAGATGATGTCTCTGTCTCTCCCACTTCATACGGGAGTTTGGCGGAAAGACGGTCATGAGATTTATATCATAACAAATATTGCCCTCCGCTCGCGTGATGGGAATGACATTTTCGTTTTCTTTTTGTGTAGTCAGAGCTTCAGTTCAACTAACATCCAAAAGTGATATCCTTAAAATATATGACTGGGTGAAATAAAACAGGGTTATGTACGTCAAAAAGATTGGAAAAGGAAACAAAAATGTCGAAATTCTTATTAGCATATTGTAGATCAAGCTGAAAACCGGATGTTGCAACTGCATCGCGAGTAGTGCGCAACTGTGCCATAGTCGGGCACCACTCGCGATGCAGTTGCGACATCCGGGAATGGGACAAAATATGATTTTCGGTTTTCAACTGGATCTACAATATCTTTGCCATAAATAATCTGATTTTCATAGAACGGACAAAGAAATTTGTCTTTTTTACTCCTAGCCACTAGCTCATCTTTTTCAAGCACACACATTTTACGAAGGTCGAGAAAGGCACCATCACCGCTAGGTGGATTAATCTGGGTTTTTTAAATAAATGCCATTGCCGGATTTTTGTTCGTATTTTCCTAAAATCAAATCACAAAGAATTGTGCGTGGTATCTTTTAGCGTGTGTTTGATATGCTCACAAACACATTCTCCCGCTCTATTCCGAAGTGTGCTGCTGCCAAAGAAAACGAACAGTGCCGATTTTATTTAGTGAAATATAGAGCAAATATTGCTTAAATTTGCTCTTTGTGGTGATAATCAAGTGGTGATAAAGTGTAAAAAGTAGTTTACGTACCTAATTTGTCGTGTCATACGCAATAAAGAGGAGAAACAGGCGATCCAAAAAAGTAAGTAACAGTTTGCTTTTCGTGCGCTGCTTTCTTTGGCAATGCAATAATGGCAAGGATTTCGTAGGTGCAAATTTGTTTCGGTGATTAACACATCAAATCATGTTACTTCTACACAAACAATTTATTTAAATGAAAGCGTAGACTTGAAATTGTGTGATTGCTGGAAAACGCAAATATTGTTGAGGGTGCCAACAACTGTCGCACCCTGCCAATGCCGTATTCTACCCTAGTTTGTAATATGGGGTCGTCGTTGCGCACCGATCGATCTTCGTTGATAAACCCCATTTATGCAATTCGCTACGCGAGTCACTGATGGGTTGTCTGAATTTCACGTGGTACGCAGTTTTTCCGGCTTTTCATTATTGGGGAGTTTTGCTTTTTGCTTGGCCGAGTTGGCCGCTGGTCTACGATCAGCGCGTATTATTACTAAAGGGGGCCATCGGTGGAGAAATGTTGGCCGATCGTCGGTCAAATTGGTTTTGCCAATGCAACAGCAGCCAATCAATACCGTACGGCAGCGCCGAGTCTTTGGCTGGGGTCTTGGTTATTTGATGTTAATTTGGGGAGCGCGTGCGGCTACCCGTGAAGCATGACTTTGCCCAATGGATTGGTACAAACAATGTTATTATTGTTTGTTAGCCGATTTGAGACTATTTCTTTGAATTTGAATGCTCATTTGCGGTTAAAATTTTACTAGCGGAATACATTTGTTTTGATTAACAAAATGTCCACTCTGTTTGTGAAAGGCTTAAAGATAAATGCTTTCAAAATAGTTGCCCAGTCGAGTTTTCGTTTTTATAGAAAACCTTATCTGAAAACCTTTCATGCGAACCTTACGATTTTAATAATCTTTTGGAATTGGTAAACAACCGTGTCACGAACAGTTGGAACAGTTTTACTGCAATCACCATGTTGATACATGTTTAATTAAATTGAATCTTATATATCAAATTTTACATAACGACATGACAAGAAGCAACGTATTCGTAGAGAAACAGTGATAAACAATAAACTATTATGAATCTCCTTTGGACATCTTAAGCCATCCACCGCAAGGTAGTTGTGGGATATTCTGGGTCATCCAAATAATTCTTGAGTTTGGGACTTGAGATCTGCAGCTGCTATTAAGCTTTTTTCATTATTCAATGCTTCGATATATATTTATTAAATATCCTGGATGATCCACAGACATCGTATGAAAGTTTTGGGATGTTATGGCCCAAGTAACAATTTCCATGCTTCTTAGATTAATTTAATTCTTATAATGGATTTAAAATAGCAATCCCCATAGCTAGTTGCACAGTTTTATTGTCGCTCTTATTGCTATCAATACACCTCTCATAAATATGCTGAAAAAGCTTCAAACGTCAAACGCCTATTGATCTTATGAGCAGCTCTACGGTTGTGATTAAGAGCGTTATAAATCCTATTTTCAAAGCTCGAATAAAGCCATAATTTTTGGTCGTAAAGTGGTCAAATGAATAACCCCAATACGAATATTTGCATTGCAAAGAGTTTAATACGGTTTGTAATAAAAACAGCAATTTTCTAATCGAAATTTATGATGGCCATGTTGAAAAAGTAGAGGCATTTTCAAGTCAGTGATATTTATCACTGGAATTCATGATTTGACGATTTTTTCAGCACGTAATGAACTTTTTTGGTACCGTCAACTGGGGGAAGATGATCATTTTTAGAACAAAACATGCAATAACAATGTGTGTTTACATTTTAAATCGAAACAAATATTTTCAAAACATGTACTGCTATACGTTGCAATAATCAACAACTTTAGTTTTCTGAAATGTGTTCGCATTTATTAAAATAAATTAAATTATAACACATTTTTTTAATAATCTGGTTTGGGGTGAAGTTGATCAAGACAGCTCTACTAAAACCATTATGACCTAGTAGTCAAAATACACTAGGTTATTTGTATGAATGTTGAATTTACTACGTAAAGAAGTCTAAGAAGTCAATATTTGAAACGAAAATAGCGCCATTTATGACTATCTCTCTCTTTCTTCCAAAAAATACATTTTCATGATTATAATCGAAAAACTCGGATTTCTACCTAGCGGTAACATTACTTGAACGGAGAATATTGTTGACTACCGTTTCATAAAAAAATTTGGCACTTTTGACTGACACATCAAATGATCATCTTCACCTCAATGATCATCTTCCCCCCAGTTGACGGTAATTGATTTGCACCAAAAATATACAAAATCAATACAATCAGTAAAGATTTACAATATTGCTGTCATATTTTTTTTTTAATTTATTGCCCTAAACTACAATATTTTGAGAGCGCGTGGTAAGCAATCTAATTTTTTCATCAGCTTTCACCATCAAATCGAAAGCGCACATCATTTTAATAAAAGTACAATGAACAACAATCCTGTAAAAATATTATTTTGTATCAACTCTCATCATTATTCTCATCAACAATTTATTTTGTTATTATTACTCAAAGATTTATTTCTCTTCTTATTTGGCAGCTGCCGCAGCCGAATTCCCTTTTTTGCGGATGGTTCGAAAAGGGCTCTTATAATAGGTTTATAGCGGTCATCCTGAGAGGGCCACTTGGCCATATCTTACTCTTATACTGGTCATCAAAAGGTTTTCGTGTAAAAGTGGGTTTTATTGGTCGCTCTTATAATTTAATCTTGAAAACAACTCCTAGAGCAGAATAAAACTTGAAATGTTACTTGGGGGGGCATCCAAACTATCCTTGAGCTCGGAACTTGAGATCTAGATACGTAATTCTGTTATTGATACCATACTCTGTTATGAACCAGCCCTGCATAAAAGGTAAAATACCAAAGGAATAATACCAAAAATTAATATGACAATGGACCCTCCTTAGCCGTGTGGTAAGACGCGCGGCTACAAAGCAAGACCATGCTGAGGGTGGCTGGGTTCGATTCCCGGTGCCGGTCTAGACAATTTTCGGATTGGAAATTGTCTCGACTTCCCTGGGCATAAAGTATCATCGTGCTAACCTCATGATTAGGGGTGGTGGAAATTCGTGGCAAAATTTTCAAAATTTCGCGGACAGCCAATTCAGAAAATCTGAAAATTCGCGGCAATTTCGCGGTAAATTATATTTTGGTACAAAAAATAGAAAGACAATTTAGATTCCATATTTATTTAAATTGTTATGTTTATTAATTTCAATATTTTTTTTTTGCATTACTGGTCAAAATCCTTTTTTTTTGCGTCAACTTTTGGCGCTGGGAAGTGTTGATTAAATTGTACTGGCAGACACTACGTTCAGCATCCAGGAATAGACAGATATTTCACCGCTATTTTAAAGAGGTGAGGAAAGCGGAAAGAGACCGAATGAGAAAAAATCGATTTGAAACATGCCACGAAACGATCAACGTTGGGAAACTTTTTTCTCCGAACTTCGCCAAGCAATCCCATAATGTGAGTATTGCAGGTCATGTGAATGCAATTCGGTAGTAGCCCTTTGAGAACCTCTAACTTTCCTAAAGAACCAATATTTTTTACGTCTCTATTTATTTTTAAAAATTGAAAGAAAAACAAAATTGTTCAAGACAATTATTTTGAGCTTTTTAGTGGAATGTCTTCACTTCTCATAAGACGAGTTTGTACCTTCCCATTCGGTCCCGCCACTTGATTGTACCTTGACAGATACGTATTTCGACCTCAACAGTAAGGTCGTCTTCAGTGATTCGTATACTTATCTGTCAAGGTACAATCAAGTGGTGGAATTGGATGGGAGGGTGCAAACACGTCTTATGACAAGGGCAAAATTGCTCTTCAATTTAATTTTGGCTCAACATTCGACAAATTTCGAACTTTGCACCAAAAAAAAAATATTTTCGAGACGTCAAAAAATGCGTTTTTTGTCGAGTTGGTATTGACTTGGTCAAGAAATCGACTGAGGCAATAGAATGGAATAAAATTATTGACGGGAAAGGTTAATTTCGCGGTTTTTCGCGAAAATGTTTAAATTTCGCGGCTAACATCAAATTTCGCGGATTTCGCGGCTCCCGCGAAATCGCGAATTTCCACCACCGCTACTCATGATATACGAATGCAAAAATGGTAACCTGGCTTAGAAACCTCGCAGTTAATAACTGGGGAAGTGCTTAATGAACACTAAGCTGCGAGGCGGCTCTGTCCCAGTGTGGGGATGCAATGCCAATAAGAAGAAGAAGAAATAATATGCACAATACGTGAGCCATAACATACTCTGCTATTAAATTCTATTTCAATACCAAATGCATAACAAATTATTATTCGTTTAGTATGGAAATGCATAAGCATGTTATGCCTCAAGTATTCTGCATATAAGTTCAAGGTATTATATTTTTGGAATTTCACCTCTTATGTAAGGCTAGTTCATACACATTTCTGTTATCGAGGTCGTCGCTCCTGCTCGGGATGGTTTAGCCGAACAGACCATCAGACCGAAAGCCATTTGGTCGGAAGGGTTATACACCAGGAAAAGTCATGTGACCAAAAAGATCATTTGGTCATTTGTTCGAAAAGGTCATTTGGCCGAAAATGCAGTTTGGCTTACAGGTCGTGTGCCATTGTGAAAAAGAGTGAGGCCTCTCACTTCTAACTTCGTACTTCCCATTTTTCACAGTGAGAAGTGAGCAATGAGAATTAAGAAGTGAGAAGTGACACGTTATTTTCTCACTTCTCACGGCTAAAACAAAAAGTGCAAAATGGGAAGTGAGAAATGAGAAGTGAGGTATGATGAGTAAGAAGTTAGAAGTGAGAAGTGAGACGTCCAACTTCTCACTCCTTGTTTCTCGCTACTTACTTCTCAATGTGAAAAGTGAGTAGTGCAAAGTCAGAAGTGACTACGTCTGATAAATGATAAATGAAGAGTGAGAAGCGAGAAGTGAGCCGCCTCACTCTTTATTTCTCACTTCTCACTGCGAAAAATGCGAAGTACGAAGTAAGAAATGAGATTTGATAATTGAGAAGTGAGACGTCCTGTTCGGTTGAATTACCTATTCGTCCAAGTGAACTATTCGGCCAAATGATCTATTCGGCCGTATTCCGTATACTTAACTGTGAATCAAAATTGAACATCTTTTCCAAAAAAGTAAAAATTTGACTTCCCTCTCAAGTCATCAATCAAGAAAAAAAATAGGTGGCACAGAACTATCACCATATTAGGCTGAATGGTCATTAACGAATGAGAAGTAAGAAGTAAATAATGAAAAGTAAGTAGCTAGTAGTGAGAAGTGGGAAGAGAGAAGTGAGAAGTGAAAAGTGAGAAGAGTTAAGCCAGAACTGAGAAGAGAAATGTGAAAAAATAGACGTCAGAAATGAGAAGTGAAAAGTGCTTAATTAGCAGTGAGAAGAAATAAGTAAAAGGTAGAAAGCGAAAAGAAGGAAGGAAGAAGGAAAATGTAAAAAGAAAGAATTAAGAAAGTAAAAGAAGCTAGAAGGAGGAAGGAAGAAGATAATAAGAAGGAGAGGGAAAAATGAAGAAGGGAGATAATGAAAGAAGAAGATATAGAAAAGAAAGAAGAAAGGCAGAAGAAAAACAGGTGGAAGAAGGGAAAAAGAAGAAGGACGAAATAAGAAGGGAAAAGGAAAGAGGAAGAAAAAAAATGGGAGAAGGAAGAAGAAAAAAGAACTAACTTACTTCTCATTTCTCATTATGTCGGAGTTCAGCCAAACCGTTTGTTCGTAGAATAACAACGGAAATCATTTCTTATCAATTCAGACCGCATCGTGCTTTCGTACTGTGCGGTTCTTTTCTCTATTTGCGGAAGGAAGTTTTTAATACTACCCGTAGCTATTTTAATTTCAACAGTGCTTCTCAGCGCTATTTGTACCCACTGATCCCGTTACGATCTTTGCAAGGACCCGTGCCTTCGTTTTACGTTGGACCCGTTTGCGGAAGTGGTAATCCTGCAGGGACACCGTTCTGGGAAAAAACCTCTTAGAAGGTCACGTCTCCACGCTCAGCAATGAGCGTTAATAAAAACAAGAGGAAAGGGGAGTCTCTGAATTCTCCACTTCCTTCAAAGAAACAAGGTTTCAAGACCGTCCAGCCTAAGCGCGGAAAAAATAGAAGGAAGCTGGAGACTTCAGATATTCCTTCTAAATCTAACGTTGATATTATTTCTTCTCCTATCGAACTGAGCAATCAGTTCGATTTGATTAATGACGAATTTGTGAAAATCGAATGTACCTCTATCCCAGGTGATTCGATTCGTGCGAAGAAACAACGGATTCCGCAAATTGTGGTATCTGTTGCCGAGTTTTCTGGCTTTCGGAATGAAATCTTGAGTAACCTTCAGGGGATCAAGGTTTCATTTCAGATTGCTAGGAAGGGTGACTGCCGCGTTTTGCCGGGATCCTTTGACGATCGCAAACGTCTTCTTCAGTATTTAACTGAGAAGCACCATAAATTCTTCACATACGACGACAAAACTGAGCGATTGTTCAAAGTCGTCTTGAAAGGTCTCCCCAGTGATGACAAATCACTGGATGAGATTAAAATTGAAATTTCGCAATTACTTGGATTTTCACCAGTCCAAGTAATTAAGATGAAAAAGAAATCCCACTCTGGTACTTCCCAGAGGGGCATTTCTCAAGAATTTTATTTAGTTCATTTTAACAAAAGTGAACTAAATAATATGAAAAGTTTGGAAAAGGCCTGTATTATGTCCCATGTCCGTGTTACATGGGAACATTTCCGCAGGCCTGGGGGAAATTTCCAAAACCCCACCCAGTGCCGTAAGTGCCAAAAATGGGGTCATGGAACCAAATATTGTCACATGGATGCTAAATGCATGATTTGTGGTGGAACCTCTCACGCCAAGGACGCATGTCCTGTGAGAGAAGATTCCAATAAATTTAAGTGCGCAAATTGTGGGGGCAATCATAAATCCAATTTCTGGGAATGCCCTTCACGCAAACAAGTTTTGAATTCCCGTGCAAAATTGATGACGGGAAATTCCAATCGGATCCCAGATTCGACGGGTAGAAATTTTTCAAACGCTCAAAATTCGAAACCAGTTACCGGTCGAGCAATTCATACCCACCACAATTCACGAACAAATTTTGCTGCTCCTCAACGGGTAGCAAGCACTTCAGTGAATTCCAATTTTTCCAATGTACCCACGTATGCAAACATCGTTGCTGGTAGACAAAATTTCTCTTCTCAATATGGGGTTTATACCCATGCCCCAACGGAAAATAACGGTTATGTTACCGATCCAGGTAGCATGTCTGCTTCCGATTTTGATTTTTTAACTGAACAATTGCATCATATGATTGATGCAATGTTCAAAGCAAATAGCATACCTGAAGCTGTTCAGGTTGGTATAAAGTACACACAAAAAATTGTAATCGGACTCCGTTTTAATGGATCCAAATAATTGTGTGAAAGTTCTAAATTGGAATGCCCGCTCGCTAAAGGGTAAGGAAGATGAAATATTCAACTTCCTTTCAGTTCATAATGTGCATATTGCCATTATAACTGAAACGTATTTAAAACCAGGACTCTCCATTAAAAGAGATCCAAATTATTTTATCTACCGAAATGAGCATCTTGACAGCGCCTGTGGTGGGGTCGCCATTGTCATTAATAGACGTATCAAACATAAATTATTTTCTTCGTTCGAAACCAAAGTTTTTGAAACCTTGGGAGTTTCTGTTGAAACAAATTTTGGACAATTTTCCTTCATTGACTTCAATGCCAAACACCGTTCATGGAATAATGCTCAAAGCAATTCCAATGGCAAAATTTTATTTGAAGATTGTTCTGCGGGATATTATACTATTCAATATCCCAATGGCCCAACATGTTTTTCATCCACTCGAAATCCTTCGACAATTGATTTGGTTTTAACGGATTCAAGTCAGCTGTGTGGCCAATTGGTAACTCATGCTGACTTTGACTCTGATCACCTTCCTGTGACATTTGAAATTTCACAAGAAGCCATTTATAATCCAATCAGCTCTACTTTTAATTATCATAGAGCTGATTGGGATTTATATAAAACGTATATCGATAGGAATTTTGATGTTGATATTCCTCTCGATACCAAAAGTGATATTGATAATGCTCTCGTATCTTTGACAAATTTAATTGTCGAAGCCAGAGGCATTGCAATTCCTAAATGTGAAATTAAATTCAACTCCATTATTATTGACGACGATCTTCAGCTACTGATCCGTCTTAAAAAATGTGAGGCGAAGGCAATACCAAAGAACGATCCCGCCTTGAAAGTTATTTGGCGAGATTTGCAAAATGAAATTAAAAAAAGTTTCGCTATTCTGAGAAATATCAACTTTGAGAATAATGTCTCGAAGTTGGATCCCAGTTCGAAACCCTTTTGGAAATTAACGAAAATTCTTAAAAAACCTCAAAAGCCAATTCCAGCGCTTAAAGAGGGGAATAAAATTTTATTAACAAATGGCGAAAAGGCTCAAAAACTTGCTCAGCAGTTCGACAGTGCCCACAATTTTAGTCTAGGTGTCACTAGTCCAATTGAGGATCAGGTTACACGAAGCTTCGAAGACATTCTCAATCAAGATAATGTTTTTGACCCTTCGTTGGGAACCAATTTGGATGAAGTGAGATCTATTACTAGAAAATTTAAAAATATGAAAGCCCCGGGTGATGATGGCATTTTCTACATACTTATCAAAAAACTTCCTGAGAGCTCTTTATCCTTTTTGGTTAATTTGTTTAACAAATGTTTTCAATTGGCATACTTTACAGATAAATGGAAAAACGCCAAAGTTGTTCCAATTTTGAAGCCGGACAAAAATCCAGCTGAGGCTTCTAGTTATCGCCCAATCAGTTTGCTTTCTTCAATAAGCAAACTGTTTGAAAAGATTATTTTAGATAGAATGATGGTTCATATTAATGACAATTCTATTTTTGCTGATGAGCAATTTGGTTTTCGCCATGGGCATTCAACCACTCAACAGTTATTAAGAGTTACGAACTTAAATCTGAAGGATATTCGACTGGAGTTGCTCTTCTTGATATAGAGAAAGCATTTGACAGTGTTTGGCATGAAGGTTTGATTGTAAAATTGATGAATTTTTATTTTCCTCTGTACATTATTAAACTGATCCAAAATTATTTATCAGATCGCTCACTGGAGGTAAACTATCAGAATTCTAAATCTGATAGATTACCTGTAAGAGCTGGTGTTTCCCAAGGCAGCATACTGGGGCCCATTTTGTATAACATTTTTACTTCTGCTGACTTACCTGATTTACCACCAGGGTGTCAAAAATCTTTGTTTGCAGATGACACGGGCCGTTCAGCCAAAGGGCGAAGCCTTCGTGTCATTTGTAGTAGATGGCAATTTTTTTTTGGATATTTTCTCCACTTTCTTGCGAAAATGGAAAATCAACCCGAATGCTTCCAAAACTCAGCTTATAATTTTCCCACATAAGCCGAGAGCTTCTTATTTGAAACCTTCTAGCAGACATATTGTCACTATGAATGGAATTCCAATAAATTGGTCAGCGAAGCCAAATACTTAGGACTTCTGCTGGACCAAAAACTATTTTTTTAAAATCACATTGAAGGCCTTCAAGCCAAATGTAACAAATATATTAAGTGTCTATATCCACTTATAAACAGAAAATCAAAACTTTGTCTTAAGAACAAACTTTTGATTTACAAACAAATTTTTAGACCAGCCATGTTGTATGCTGTGCCAATATGGACTAGTTGCTGCAATACCAGAAAGAAGGAACTTCAGAGGATTCAAAATAAAATTTTGAAAATGATCTTCTCGATCATTTTCGAAAGAATCTTCTATTGCAACGATTAGCTCCTTGTACCCTTAGTATAAATTAGGTTAAGTTTAGTTTAAGTAGAAAACATTGTAATTCCTACATGGTTCAATTAAACCAGAGAAAAAATTCTAACTGCCAGAGGCAATTGAAATGTATTAATAACTAAAAATATGACATAGCAAATAAGAATGATAGTGTTAAGAAAACACGGAACACCTAGTCTAAGATGAATGCATGTATTAGATAATTAGCGAATAAAATTAATTTAAAAAAAAAAACTCCGCTTGCTTTCAAATCGACTTCTATAAAAACATTCTTCATGCCTGCTGTATCCTAACGGAACTATCAATTCTATACTTTCGCTTCTAATTCTATCATGAACATGTACGTCTAAGTTTGGAAGATGATATTAGCATTTCCATATCAAGATTTATTTTTTAATCAAAAGTAACCTACAGAATTTATCAATAAACTAGCTGATCCGTCGAACTTCGTCTCGCCCAACATTAATTAGCTAGCACGAACATTTATTTTGTATTCACAAATTAAGCAGAGCAACGTTTCCTTTCGATTTCGTTTATAGACCGTTCCGATAATTATAAATACACGTTGTTTATTGAATAATTCCAATGTTTGTCAAGTAATTTACTGTTTTATGGTTACATATAGCCTAACTTTCTATTTATTTTCATTTAGCATCGAGTTTTCCAGAATGTTTCAAATATTTGGCATGTTCTATCATTTTTCAATTCGCAATGTTTTGAGGATTTTGCTCAACATGTTCAGCTATCACTTACAAACCTTCATCAATATTTTTTCTTAACCCATACTATCTGGTTTTTATAACCATTTAACAAGCATTATAAATTTTTTTAATTAAATAATTGCCATCGGACGAGAATTAGAACAATTTCAAATTAATAGCGACAAGCCCAAAAAAAAACCCAGATTAATCCACCTAGCGGTGATGGTGCCTTTCTCGACCTTCGTAAAATGTGTTTGCTTGAAAGTAGATGAGCTAGTAGCTAGGAGTAAAAAGAAAAACTTCTTTGTCCGTTATATGAAAATTGGATTATTTTAAGCAAAGATATTGTAGATCCAGTTGAAATCGCGAGATCTCGTTTCGGTTTTCAACTTGATCTACAATATGCTAATAAGAATTTCTACAATTTTTTTCCTTTTCCAATCTTTTTGATGTACATACCCCTGTTTTATTTCACCCAGTTATATATTTTAAGGATATCACATTTGGATGTTTTTTATAACATAGAGCATTTTGGCCATATTTTTTGTGCCCATAGTCCGACCTTCCAAATTTTCAATAGAAAACAATACGACAGGATCCCGCGTCGAATGGAATTTGTTGCAAGTAAATCTGTAGGATAAATACCAAGTGAGCTAAACTTTTCGCACTTTTGGTGCGCGCACTGCACACACATACATACACCCACAGAGACATCCTCTCAGTTCGTCGAGCTGAGTCGATTGGTATATAACACTATGGGTCTCCAGGCCTTCTGTAAAAGTTTGGTTTTGGAGCGAACATACCGTGAAAATTCATATTTCGGACGCACACAAACTTCGGACATCCAAATTTTCATGGAAGATTTTTTGAAATATTTCACAGAAATGTTTCAACTTTCTCGTCCGGAAGGCTACATGTTTGGAAGTAATTTTGTAATATTTGGGGCACAGTTAGCCATATCGTTTTGAAGCAATTGTTCATTTGAAAGGCAAACAGAATAAATTAACGAGAAAAATAAACATTTGCATTTACAGTGCGTGCGTGTGTCCGAAGTTTAGTTCTAAAAGTAGTCGAAGAATTCTAGTTTTAGTGCATTTTATAGACTGCGACGAACGAATATTAACTTGAGAATCGAATGCTTTGGCTCTTGCCTTTCGGATTAAACTGTACTTGGATGGACATGGTTAGTAGCTTGTGATTAAATTCTTACACACTTAACTCATTTCACCGTATTCGGTAAATTTTACCGAAATCTCAACAGCAGAACTGTTCGGTAATTTAATTTACAGATTTTTTGTAATTTTTTCCATTGCTCAACTGTCAAAATCACCGAAAATCAGTTAAATTATTTACCGAACAGTTCTGCTGTTAAGATTTCGGTAAAATTTTACCGAATTCGTCGATTTATTTTAAGTGTGTAATTTGTCTAAAAGTCCTTAAGTGTCCGAATTATGAGTTTGCACGGTATAGCCTTTTCCGTATACTTTGTAGACAAAAGGCAAAAATGGTGTTTCAGCCATAACTTCCGATCCCATAGTCCTATCTAGCCAATGTTCAATAGGACACATTGGGACAGGATTATGCGTCGAATGCAACTTGTTGCGAGCAAATAATCTGAAGATAAATGCCTAAAAATGAGTGACATTCTTTACGCGATTTTTTCGTAAAAGTTTGCATTTTAGCCATAGCTGGCCAATTTTCTATAGGAAACAATGGGGCAGGAATCTGCGTCGAATGCAACTTGTTGCGTGTAAAGTGATCAAGGTTAGGTGTCCGAAAAATAGGTGACATTTTTTTTTGTGATTTTTCTATTAAAACCCAGATTTATCCACCTAGCGGTGATGGTGCCTTTCTCGTTCGTTCAAAAGGTTTGGAAAAATCTAAAATAACACCAATATGTGGATTGGTCTTATTTTCATATTTGTTTATATGCATAAAAATTCTCGCCAAACGCAATTTGTTGCAAACAAATCGGATGAGCATAAGAGCAAAAAATGGCATTTTATTTAGTAGTTTTAAAATTAGTATTTTCGCCATAACTTTTGACCCAATTGTACGATCCGGCCAAGTTTCTATAGGAAACAATGGGACAAGATTCTGCGTCGAATGCAATCTGTTGCAAAACGGCTGAGAAGCACACATATTGCACATCAATCACAGTAACTTATATATGACCGGATTCAGTCACAATATGGTTACTGCAACCAGATTTGTTGAAATTGTGTTGCTTGGGGAATAGATGAAGTCTAAATGCTAAGAAAGTGAGCTAGACTTTTTTGAACTCTTTTTCACAATAAATAGTTATTTGACCATAACATCTAAGCCCATAGTCCGATCTGGCTAATTTTTAATAAGAAAATATGAGACATTCTACGTCGAATGCAATTTAATGCGAGCAAATCGGTTGATGAAAAGTGCCTGAAAAATGAGGGAAAATTTTTTGTATCGATTTTTCATAAAAAAATGGTATAATTTTCGATCCCATAGTCCGATATGGCCAATTTTCAATAGGAAACAATGGGACAGGATTCTACGTCGAATGCAACTTGTTGTGAGCAAATCGATTGAGGATAAGTGCCCGGAAAATGAGTGACATTTTTTACGCGATTTTTTCGTATGAATTTGTATTTTGGCCATAACTTTCGATCCCATAGTTCGATCTGGCCAATTTCAAATAGGAAACAATGGGACAGGATTCTGCATCGAATGCAACTTGTTGCGAGCAAATCGGTTGAGAATAAGTTCCCGAAAAATGAGTGACATTTTTTACGCGATTTTTTCGTATGAATTTGTATTTTGGCCATAATTTCTGATCCCATAGTCCGATCTGACCAATTTCAAATAGGAAACAATGGGACAGGATTTTGCGTCGAATGCAACTTGTTGCAAACAAATCGGTTGGGGATAAGTGCCCGAAAAATGAGTGACATTTTTTTACGCGATTTTTTCGTATGAATTTGTATTTTGGCCATAGCTTCTGATCCCATAGTCCGATCTGACCAATTTCAAACAGGAAACAATAGGACAAGATTCTACGTTGAATGCAACTTGTTGCGAGCAAATCGGTTGAGGATAAGGGCCCGAAAAATGTGTGACATTTTTTACGCGATTTTTTCGTCTGAATTTGTATTTTGGCCATAACTTCTGATCCCATAGTCCGATCTGACCAATTTCGCATAGGAAACAATGAGACAGGATTCTGCGTCGAATGCAACTTGTTGCGAGCAAATCGGTTGAGGATAAGTGCCCGAAAAATGAGTGACATTTTTTACGCAATTTTTTTGTATGAATTTATATTTTGGTCATAACTTTCGATCCCATAGTCCGATCTGGCCAATTTCAAATAGGAAACAATGGGACAGGATTCTGCATCGAATGCAACTTGTTGCGAGCAAATCGGTTGAGAATAAGTGCCCGAAAAATGAGTGACATTTCTTACGCGATTTTTTCGTATGAATTTGTATTTTGGCCATAATTTCTGATCCCATAGTCCGATCTGACCAATTTCAAATAGGAAACAATGGGACAGGATTTTGCGTCGAATGCAACTTGTTGCAAACAAATCGGTTGGGGATAAGTGCCCGAAAAATGAGTGACATTTTTTACGCGATTTTTTCGTATGAATTTGTATTTTGGCCATAACTTCTGATCCCATAGTCCGATCTGACCAATTTCAAATAGGAAACAATGGGACAGGATTCTGCGTCGAATGCAACTTGTTGCAAGTAAATCGGTTAAGGATAAGTGCCCGAAAAATGAGTGACATTTTTAACGCGATTTTTTCGTATGAATTTGTATTTTGGCCATAACTTCTGATCTCATAGTCCGATCTGACCAATTTCAAATAGGAAACAATGGGACAAGATTCTGCGTCGAATGCAACTTGTTGCGAGCAAATCGGTTGAGGATAAGTGCCCGAAAAATGAGTGACATTTCTTACGCGATTTTTTCGTATGAATTTGTATTTTGGCCATAGCTTCTGAACCCCTACTGCGATCTGACCGATTTCAACTAGGAAACAATGGGACACGATTCTGCGTCGAATGCAACTTGTTGCGAGTAAATCGGTTAAGAATAAGTACCCGAAAAATGAGTGACATTTCTCACGCGATTTGTTTGTATAAATTTGTATTTTGGCCATAACTTTCGATCCCATTGTTCGATCTGGTCAATTTCAAAAGGAAACAATGGGACAGGATTCTGCGTCGAATGCAACTTGTTGCAAGCAAATCGGTTAAGGATAAGTGCCCGAAAAATGAGTGACATTTCTTACGCGATTTTTTCGTATGAATTTGTATTTTGGCCATAACTTCTGATCCCATAGTCCGATCTGACCAATTTCAAATAGGAAACAATGGGACAGGATTCTGCGTCGAATGCAACTTGTTGCGAGCAAATCGGTTAAGGATAAGTGCCCGAAAAATGAGTGACATTTCTTACGCGATTTTTTCGTATGAATTTGTATTTTGGCCATAACTTTCGATCCCATAGTTCGATCTGGCCAATTTCAAATAGGAAACAATGGGACAGGATTCTGCATCGAATGCAACTTGTTGCGAGCAAATCGGTTAAGGATAAGTGCCCGAAAAATGAGTGACATTTTTTGAGTAGTTTTGCGCACACTCACACATACACACACACACACACACAGACATCACCTCGATTCGTCGAACTGAGTCGATTGGTATATAACACTATGGGTCTCCGGGCCTTCTATAAAAAGTTTGTTTTTGGAGCGATCATATAGCCTTTACCGTATACTTAGTATACGAGAAAGGCAAAAAGGTAGTTTGACCATAACTTCCGATCCCATAGTCCGATCTGGCCAATTTCAAATAGGAAACAATGGGACAGGATTCTGCATCGAATGCAACTTGTTGCAAGCAAATCGGTTAAGGATAAGTGCCCGAAAAATGAGTGACATTTTTTACGCGATTTTTTCGTATAAATTTGTATTTTGGCCATAACTTCTGATCCCATAGTCTGATCTGACCAATTTCAAATAGAAACAATGGGACAAGATTCTGCGTTGAATGCAATTTGTTGCGAGCAAATCGGTTGAGGATAAGTGCCCGAAAAATGAGTGACATTTCTTACGCGATTTTTTCGTATAAATTTGTATTTTGGCCATAACTTCTGATCCCATAGTCCGATCTGACCAATTTCAAATAGGAAACAATGGGACAGGATTTTGCGTCGAATGCAACTTGTTGCAAACAAATCGGTTGGGGATAAGTGCCCGAAAAATGAGTGACATTTTTTACGCGATTTTTTCGTATGAATTTGTATTTTGGCCATAACTTCTGATCCCATAGTCCGATCTGACCAATTTCAAATAGGAAACAATGGGACAGGATTCTGCGTCGAATGCAACTTGTTGCAAGCAAATCGGTTAAGGATAAGTGCCCGAAAAATGAGTGACATTTTTTACGCGATTTTTTCGTATGAATTTGTATTTTGGCCATAACTTCTGATCTCATAGTCCGATCTGACCAATTTCAAATAGAAACAATGGGACAAGATTCTGCGTTGAATGCAATTTGTTGCGAGCAAATCGGTTGAGGATAAGTGCCCGAAAAATGAGTGACATTTCTTACGCGATTTTTTCGTATAAATTTGTATTTTGGCCATAGCTTCTGATCCCATAGTCCGATCTGACCAATTTCAAATAGGAAACACCGGGACAGGGTTCTACGTCGAATGCAACTTGTTGCGAGCAAATCGGTTAAGGATAAGTGCCCGAAAAATGAGTGACATTTCTTACGCGATTTTTTCGTATGAATTTGTATTTTGGCCATAACTTTCGATCCCATAGTCCGATCTGACCAATTTCAAATAGGAAACAATGGGACAGGATTCTGCGTCGAATGCAACTTGTTGCGAGCAAATCGGTTAAGGATAAGTGCCCGAAAAATGAGTGACTTTTCTTACGCGATTTTTTCGTATGAATTTGTATTTTGGCCATAACTTTCGATCCCATAGTTCGATCTGGCCAATTTCAAATAGGAAACAATGGGACAGGATTCTGCGTCGAATGCAACTTGTTGCAAGCAAATCGGTTAAGGATAAGTGCCCGAAAAATGAGTGACATTTCTTACGCGATTTTTTCGTATGAATTTGTATTTTGGCCATAACTTCTGATCCCATAGTCCGATCTGACCAATTTCAAATAGGAAACAATGGGACAGGATTCTGCGTCGAATGCAACTTGTTGCGAGCAAATCGATTGAGGATAAGTGCCCGGAAAATGAGTGACATTTTTTACGCGATTTTTTCGTATGAATTTGTATTTTGGCCATAACTTTCGATCCCATAGTTCGATCTGGCCAATTTCAAATAGAAAACAATGGGACAGGATTCTACATCGAATGCAACTTGTTGCGAGCAAATCGGTTAAGGATAAGTGCCCGAAAAATGAGTGACATTTCTTACGCGATTTTTTCGTATGAATTTGTATTTTGGCCATAACTTTCGATCCCATAGTTCGATCTGGCCAATTTCAAATAGGAAACAATGGGACAGGATTCTGCGTCGAATGCAACTTGTTGCAAGCAAATCGGTTAAGGATAAGTGCCCGAAAAATGAGTGACATTTCTTACGCGATTTTTTCGTATGAATTTGTATTTTGGCCATAACTTCTGATCCCATAGTCCGATCTGACCAATTTCAAATAGGAAACAATGGGACAGGATTCTGCGTCGAATGCAACTTGTTGCGAGCAAATCGGTTAAGGATAAGTGCCCGAAAAATGAGTGACATTTCTTACGCGATTTTTTCGTATGAATTTGTATTTTGGCCATAACTTTCGATCCCATAGTCCGATCTAGCCAATTTCAAATAGGAAACAATGGGACAGGATTCTGCAGCGAATGCAACTTGTTGCGAGCAAATCGGTTAAAGATAAGTGCCCGAAAAATGAATGACTTTTTTTACGCGATTTTTTCGTATGAATTTGTATTTTGGCCATAACTTTCGATCCCATAGTCCGATCTGGCCAATTGCAAATAGGAAACAATAGGACAGGATTCTGCGTCGAATGCAGCTTGTTGCGAGCAAATCAATTGAAGATAAGTGCCCGAAAAATGAGTGACTTTTTTTACGCGATTTTTTCGTATGAATTTGTATTTTGGCCATAACTTTCGATCCCATAGTCCGATCTAGCCAATTTCGAACAGGAAACAATGGGACAGGATTCTGCAGCAAATGCAGCTTGCTGCGTGCAAATCGGTAGGAGATAAGTGCCCAAAAAATGAGTGACAATTTTTTGAGTAGTTTTGCGCACACACACACACACATACACACACACACCCACACACACACACACACACACACACACACACACACACACACACACACACACACACACATACACACACACCCGGGCAGCAGGGACTATGTCTAAGGGCTTTACGACCCCTCCCCGAGCAGCACAAGCCAGACAAAAATGGTTGCCGCAGCTTGATTGTGACAGAATTCGGTCACATATGTGTTTCAGTAACCAATAAGGAACTTGTGTGCTGCTAGGGTCCCCACTGCGAGTTAGGGGGCTGCCTAGGATGTGGTGGGGTTTGACAGTGGGCTCTGTTGAACTTCTACAAAAAGCTCCACGTATCCGCAAGCAGGTCCTATCAAAGCGACCGTGCGCCGCTCAAAGCACACTAGCCCAACCCAGTGGCATCGACAACGGCAACGTCAACGGACACGAGCGGAAATCGAGATATACAACGAATCTAGGGCTGACAGTTGTGTCATTCCACTCCTTGAGTAAAGCCGGGTGACACCGTCTTGAAATGGCGGGTGGGCTAATGCCACAGCTGCCTTCCGTCCCGTAAAACCGTGGCAGGCCTTGGGGCACGCCGTCCCAATCCAGCCGTCTGGCTTAACCAACCAGATGGGAGTAGGACCAGTTGATTCCTTCCTGGCTTACGCCGATCCGGCTCTGAACACCGAGGTGTCAACCCCCGCATGGCCTCACTGCATCTGCAAAGATAACCATGGGATCAAGAAGGCGACTATTCCAGTTGGGTTCGAGGGCAGCCCTAAGGGGGACCCAACAAACAAGAATAAAGCTAAATTAAACAAACAAGCATCGGAAGTGAACCCCTTCGCAAGGAGAGGTTTGGAGAGATCTCCACCCAACGCATCGGGTGCGAGAGAAATGGAGACGAAGGACAAGAGTAGCGAAGTAGTCGTCGTGGAGAGCGATAACGATACGCCAATAGTCGATAAGCAGCAGCACAATACAGTGGAGATAGGGTCGAGTGGCATCCTGCCGAGCTTGACCGTCGTCATGGTGCAACTCGATGACATTATCGACTTCACCAATGAACGGGGCAATATGTCGAGGGAGCTGAAGCTGAAATTGCTTAAGCTTCGCAATTTGGTTCTTGCTGCCAAGCAAGAACAGGAAGTGCTTGCGGCCAGGCTGGAAGGCTGTGGTAAAGCGGAGAAGAGTGCACAGACTGCTCCCTTCTCCTTCCATAGTACCACAACCATGGCACAGGAGGCGTTAGATTTTGCCCTCAGAGACAGAGCGGTAGAGAGGAGAACAGATAAGCGAGCCAGGGACTCGCCTGGCATTAAGCGCTTTAAACAGAACGCAAAAAGGCGTCGGGAGAGCGCAAATCAGAAGAGCGGGCCCACGGAAGTTGCAAACATGAGAGAACGGCGTAAGAAGAAAGCGAGGACGAAACGAGCCAGTCGGCCACCGGAGGAGGGAAGCCAACCCGACCAAGACAACCTGCGGTCGGACGGTCCCTGGCAAACGGTAGTAAATAAACCGAAGGTGAAAGCGGCAATCACGCGCCCGGCGAGAGCCAGACAGAAGGGTGAAGCACTTCTCATTAAAACAGAGAAAGAGCGCTACGCCGACGTGCTCAAGGCGATGCGCAGCGCCGAGAAACTGGCGGACCTTGGTAAAGAGGTTTGTAGCATAAGGCGGACGAGAGCGGGCGAGATGATCCTTGTCTTAAGGAAGGGCTCACAGGCGAACGGTACCTCATATGGAGCGCTAGCCCAGGAAGTCCTAGGCGAGAGCGTAGAAGTGAGGGCTCTACACGACGAAGTGACTCTCCAATGCAAGCAGCTGGACGAGGTCACGACATCGGAAGAGATCGCCTCGGCCATCAAGGACCAAGGTGGAGTGGTGGTAGCAAATGCGTCCATCCGTCTGCGAAGAGGACCGCAGGGGACGCAGATTGCCACGGTGAAGTTACCGGCCATCGACGCTAACAAGGTGATCAAAGTTGGTAAGCTGAAAGTTGGCTGGTCAGTATGTCCAGTCAGCCTCTACCAACCACCGGTAGTCGACAAGTGCTTCCGCTGCCTCGAACCGGGACACAAATCGTGGGCGTGCAAAGGGCCGGATAGGAGTAACCTATGTAGGCGATGCGGCGAAGAGGGCCATAAGGCGCACATGTGCGAGAAAGCACCATCGTGTACGCTATGCGCGAGCAGGAAGCAGGAACATAACCACGCTATGGGTGGACCTGCGTGCCCGTTGAGTGGTTATACGAGGAAGCCGTGCAAGTAACGCAGCTCAACCTCAACCATTGTGCGGCCGCCCAGCAGTTGCTGTGGCAGTCGGTAGTAGAAGCGAGAACGGACGTCGCTATCTTGTCGGACCCGTACCGCATCCCCGCGGATAATGGGAACTGGGTAGCGGATAGATCCAAATCAGCGGCGATTTGTACGACGGGAAGATACCCGATCCAGGAAGTGCTGAACACAAGAGCGGAGGGTACTGTTATAGCGAAAATAAATGGAGTGTACTACTGCAGCTGCTACGCCCCACCAAGGTGGCCGATAGAACAATTCACCGAGATGGTCGATCAGCTAACATCAGACCTAGTGGGTAGCAAGCCAGTAGTAATTGCAGGAGACTTCAATGCGTGGGCGATAGAGTGGGGAAGTCGCTTTACTAACCGGAGAGGGCAAACGCTGCTAGAGGCTTTCGCCAAGCTGGATGTCGTGCTGTGCAACGAAGGCTCCAAAAGTACCTTCCAGCGAAACGGAGTGGAATCGATAATAGACGTAACGTTCTGCAGTCCAAGTTTGGTCGGTGATATGCAGTGGATGGTCGACGACGGTTACACCCACAGTGACCATCTAGCTATCCGGTACAGGATAGGCAGCGAGGCAAGAAGAGAAAGCCGGAGAGCTACTCCCACAACCCGGTCGTGGAAGGTCGCCCACTTCGACGGTGGGACCTTCAGTGAAGCTATGGGTCTGGAAGAAAACACGGGAAGTTTAAGCGGCGACGAACTGGTTGCGGTCATGTCTCGAGCTTGTGACGCGACCATGCCGAGGAAGGTGCGACCACGGAACTGCAGGCCACAGGTATACTGGTGGAGCGATGAAATTGCAGCCCTTCGAGCAGCCTGTCTCCGGGCTAGAAGAAAACGCAAAGGACACGCTTGGCGGAAGTGAGGGAGGAACGCATCGAGCAATTCAAAGCAGCGAGACTGGCTCTAAACAAGGCCATCAAAGAAAGCAAGAAAGCCTGCTTCGACAGACTGTGCCAGAGCGCCAACTCGAACCCATGGGGAGACGCCTATCGAGTGGTGATGGCCAAAACAAGAGGAGCACTGGCTCCTCCCGAGCGATGTCCAACGAGGCTGAAGACTATAATCGAGGCACTATTCCCGCACCACGGCCCAACCCACTGGCCGCCAGCAGCGAGGGTAGCAAATGATGAAGCGGTGGAGAGGGTGACGGTAGAAGAGATATTGACGGTGGCAAAGTCCCTCGACCCGAGTAAAGCACCTGGTCCGGACGGGATCCCGAATATGGCATTGAAGGCAGCCATAACGACTAACCCGAACATGTTTAGGTTGGCCATGCAGAAGTGTCTGGACGAGAGGACATTCCTGGATATATGGAAGAGACAGCGTTTGGTCCTGTTACCGAAACCTGGCAAGCCACCAGGAGACCCCTCAGCGTACAGACCAATCTGTCTTATAGACACGGTAGGGAAGCTACTGGAGAAGTTGATCCTGAACAGACTGTCGCCGTACGTCGAGGAGGTAGGAGGATTATCGAGCGAGCAATTCGGCTTTCGGAGAGGAAGGTCTACTCTGGGTGCCATTAAATCGGTGGTTGACACTGCAAAGGTCGCCATCGAATGCAAGCGGCGCGGTATACGTTACTGCGCAGTAATAACACTCGACGTGCGGAATGCATTCAACAGTGCGTGCTGGATGGAGATCGCGAACTCGTTGCTTCGGCTGGGAGTACCGGTAGGGCTGTATAAGATTCTGGGAAGCTACTTTCAGAATCGATTATTGATCTACGAGACAGACGAAGGCTTGGCTACCGCCCCCATCACGGCAGGTGTCCCACAGGGATCAATTTTGGGTCCATTGCTGTGGAACGTGATGTACGATGGCGTGCTGCGGTTCAAGTTAGTGGGATTCGCCGATGACGTAACCATGACCGTGTACGGAGAATCCGTCGAAGAGGTCGAATTGACTGCAGCCTATTCGATCAGCCTAGTGGAGGAATGGTTGCGCAGCAAGAAGCTACAGTTGGCGCATCATAAAACGGAGATGATAGTCGTTAACAATCGGAAATCGGTTCAGGAGGCGACAATTAGAGTCGGCGGCTGCGACATCACCTCCAAGAGATCTCTGAAACAATTGGGGGTGATGCTCGACGATAAGTTGAGCTTTAAAAGTCATGTCGACTACGCCTGCCAGCGCGCGTCGACGGCGATAGCGGCACTATCGACGATGATGGCGAACAACTCTAGGGTGTGCTCCAGCAAGCGCAAGCTGCTGGCAAGCGTGGCGGTTTCAATACGACGATACGGAGGACCAGCTTGGGTGTCAGCGTTGAGCGTAAACTGCAACGTGCGAAAGCTGGAGAGTACTCATAGGCTAATGTGCCTGAGAGTTATCAGCGCATATCGCACCGTATCTCGCGAAGCGGCATGTGTACTCGCGGGCATGATGCCTATCAAACTGGTGGTAGAGGAAGACGAGGAGTGCTACGCCCTCAGGGGCACCGATAACGCTCGAAGGAATATAAAGGCAGCAACGGTAGCCAAATGGCAGGAAGAGTGGGACAACTCGCCTAAGGGAAGGTGGACCCATCGCTTAGTCCCAAGTGTGTCGGCATGGATTAGCAGACCTCATGGGGAGCTAAACTTTGGCTTGACCCAGTTCTTAACAGGCCATGGATGCTTCAAGTGGTACCTACACAGGTTTGGTCACGCGGCTTCTCCCACCTGTCCGCAATGCCCAGACGTGACAGAAACGGCTGAACACATCCTGTTCACATGTCCTCGGTTCGAAACGGAGAGGAGTGCGATGTTGTGGCATGCGGAACGGACACCAACACCGATAACATCGTCATAAAAATGTGCCAGAACCCAGAACAGTGGAGAGCGGTTGCAAGAGCGACGTCCAGGATAGCCGACATCCTGCAACGAAGTTGGCGCATAGAGCAGCAGCAGGCAGCCGTTACGGATAGCGGACCATGAGTCGTGGAAG
Source organism: Armigeres subalbatus (assembly GCF_024139115.2). Lineage (NCBI taxonomy): Eukaryota > Metazoa > Arthropoda > Insecta > Diptera > Culicidae > Armigeres > Armigeres subalbatus. Next base: position 46,535 of record NW_026942064.1, read on the forward strand.
TCGTGAATATATATGTCGATAATGGATGGGAACGACAGCGTCGCAACTGTATTCAGCTTGCGGCGAGCGCGTAGCCGCAGAACGTGGCGAAACGGCCGGGTTCGGAGGAGCTCCCGCTTTCGGGGAACTTCTCGTCGGAGTAGGTTAGATCCGCCGTCGGGGACTATCCGAGTCGTTCGCGATCGCGACCGAGGCGGGAGCTAAATGGCTCAATGAATAAGGTGAGAGCTGAATGGCTCAAGGCAAATGAAACTCGGTTATCGGAGTAGGCTAGGTCCACCGCCGGGGATCAGCTGAGTAGACCGTGGCGTGCGAATGTACCGGCTTCGGGTCGTCAGGGCACCATTGAACTGGAAGTTATCTCCACCGGAATCTTTGGATTGACCTCGGCACTCGCCCGGTCACCCGTTGAGACGGGTCGTCGGTTACAGGGAGCTTCCGACGTCGGGAATCTCCCCGTCGGAGTAGAATTGATCCTCCGCCGGGGACTATCCGAGTAGTCCGCGACCAAGGTGAGAGCTGAATGGCTCATCGGTTAAGCAAGAAGCTGAAAGGCGCAGTTCATGGGAAATCGGTTAATCGGAGTAGGCTGGGTCCACCGCCGGGGACCAGTTGAGTAGACCGTGCCGCGTGAATGCACCTGCTTCGGGTCGTCAGGGCACCACTGAACCGGAAGCTATCTCCACCCGGAATCTTTGGCCTGACCTCGGCACTCGTCCGGTCACCCGTTGAAGTGAGAATGTGCGTAGGACTTGAGCGGATCTATGAACATGCATACCAGGTGAATGTGTAGTGTTGGTAATGTAACAGCCATCCACGAATGCGGGTCGTCGGTATCGGGGAGCTTCCGCCGCCGGGGACTCCCCGTCGGAGTAGGGTAGATCCGCCGCCGGGGACTATCTGAGTAGCTTGCGAGCACGTTGAGAGCTAAATGGCTCTAAAATAAAAAGGAAAGTAGATGCGTTGCTGAATGGCACAAGGAAAAAAAGTAAAGGGCTTAAGGGCCCACGCTTTTTGTGTGCTTGCTGGCACCAATAAAGGGAGCCAAAGGGCTGAGACGTCTGACAAAACTTCGCAGCGAGGCACTGTGAAAGGTGTTGTTTTGGGAGGAGTACTTTTAGTACTGCTTTTCCCCACAGAAGTAATACTGAAAGGTAGTCCCGGGGGGAATTGTGCATTAGAAGAGAGGGTAACTCAAGTAACCTTCTGTTGCTTGGGTGGGTTTAGTGGGTCCGGCGGTCTGGCCTTCTGCCAACCGCGCCAACCCCACTCCCTGAGTGATAATTTCAGGTGTCTGTATGCAGATTTGCCTTCATCCCTCTATAAAAAAAAAAAAAAAAAACACACACACACACACACACACACACACACACACACACACACACACACACACACACACACATTGCTGAACCGTATCGGATCCCTCCTGACAACGGCAACTGGGTGGCGGATTCATCGGGGATTGCAGCTATCCAAGTGATGGGCAAATTCCCTATTCAAGAAGTGGTAGACAGCTCAAGCGAAGGTTTCGTTATCTCCAAAATCAACGGGATCTTCGTGTGTAGCTGCTACGCACCCCCAAGATGGACTTTGGAGCAGTATAACCGGATGCTGAACTCACTCACGGAGAAGCTGATCGGCCGAAAACCGGTAAATCATAGGAGGCGACTTCAACGCTTGGGCAGTGGAGTGGGGAAGCAGGCTGACTAACCCCAGAGGTTACAGTTTGCTGGAGTCGTTGGCAAAGCTGGACGTCAGGCTGTGCAACGAAGGTGCCGTTAGTACATTTCGCAGAGATGGCAGGGAGTCCATCATCGACGTCACGTTCTGCAGTCCGTCGCTGGTGAGGAACATGAACTGGAGAGTTAGTGAGGACTATACACATAGTGATCATCAGGCGATCCGGTATTGTGTTGGAACACGAATGCAGACGGTACGGCGAGAGATTAGGAATAGCGGGCGAAAATGGAAGGCGAAGGACTTCGACAAAGATCTTTTTATCGAAGCACTCCGAGCGGACAGCGGCGCTACAAATCTTGATGCAGACGAGCTGACAGAAACTCTTGCGAGGGCATGCGATGCGACGATGCCAAGGAGACTGGAGCCAAGGAAAAGCCGGCGGCTAAATTACTGGTGGAACGATACTCTTGCTAGCCTTCGTGTTGCGTGTCTCAGAGCCAGAAGACACTTTCAGAGAGCAAGGTCTGAAACAGTCAGAGAGGAGCGTAAGATAATCTTCCGTGAAGCTAGATCGGCCTTCAAACGGGAGATTAAAGTCAGCCAATCCAACTGCTTCAAGGAGTTGTGCCGAGAAGCTGACGCTGATCCTTGGGGCAACGCTTATCGGGTCGTAACAGCGAGGATCAGGGGTCCAGCGACGCCAGCGGAAATGTGTCCGGACAAGCTGAAGATCATCGTTGATGGTCTCTTCCCGCAGCATGATTCTACGATGTGGCCACCTACACCGTACGTAGATGAAGACGGAGTAACCATTGCAGGTATGCAAGTCTCCAACGACGAGCTGTCATCAGTGGCGAAAGGTCTGAAGATGAAGAAAGCTCCGGGTCCGGATGGAATTCAAACGTGGCTCTAAAAACTGCGATACTGGCGTTTCCAGATTTGTTTAGGATGGTGCTGCAGAAATGCCTAGCAGATGGTAACTTTCCGGATAGGTGGAAGATCCAGAAACTAGTGCTGCTGCCGAAACCAGGAAACCGCCGGGGAATCCAGCATCGTATAGGCCCATATGCCTGCTGGATACACTGGGAAGCTTCTGGAAAGGATTATCCTTAATCGGCTGACGCAGTTCACTGAAGGCGAGACCGGCTTATCGGAAATGCAGTTCGGATTCCGAAAAGGCAGATCGACGGTGGACGCAATCAGGACGGTCATTGAAGCTTCAGAGAAAGCGGCCAAGAAGAAGAGGCGCGGCAATCGATTCTGCGCTGTAGTAACGATTGACGTCAAAAACGCTTTTAACAGTGCCAGCTGGGCTATCGCCGCAGCGCTGCACGGTATGCGGGTTCCTGACTACTTGTGTAGAATCATTGAAAGTTACTTCCAGAACCGGATCCTGGTTTACGAAACGAATTCGGGGCAGAAGTCGATTAGGGTTACCGCAGGTGTTCCGCAAGGTTCCATTCTAGGCCCGACGCTGTGGAACATTATGTATAACGGAGTTCTAAAACTGAAGTTGCCCAAAGGCGTGAAGATTTTCGGATTCGCGGATGATGTCGTTCTAACGATAACCGGAGAGTCGCTGGAAGAGGTAGAAATGCTGGTGGCGGAGACGACCGACGCAGTTGAAAACTGGATGAATGGAGTCAAACTGCAGCTTGCTCACCACAAAACAGAAGTGATGCTGGTTAGCAACTGCCGCGAGATCCAGCGGATCCAGCTTACCATAGGAGGGCACAACATACCGTCCGTGCGGGCTTTGAGGCATCTAGGAGTGATGATCGACGACCGGTTGAATTTCAACACCCATGTAGACTATTCCTGCGAAAAGGCATCTAAAATGGTCAGTGCGTTTACAAGGATCATGCCGAACGTGGGTGGTCCTAAAAGCAGCAGTAGGCGTCTTCTGGCAGCAGTAGCATCCTCGATACTGAGGTACGGAGCTCCAGCCTGGGGAGCTGCGCTCAAGACGAAACGTAACCGCAGAAAGTTGAACAGCGTGTTTCGCCTAATGGCCGTTCGAGTCGCGAGTGCGTACCGAACCATTTCCTCGGAGGCAGTTTGCGTTATCGCAGGGATGATTCCAGTCTGCATAACCCTAGCAGAGGACATCGAGTGCTACCAACGGAGGGATACCAGAAATGTGAGGAAGGCGGTAAGACTGGACTCTATGGTGAAGTGGCAGCAGGAGTGGGACAATGCGGATAATGGAAGGTGGACCCATCGGCTCATCCCCAATGTGTCGACGTGGGTGAACAGGGAGCATGGTGAGGTGAACTTTTACCTCACACAGTTCCTGTCCGGACACGGTTGTTTCCGCCAATATTTGCACCGGTGTGGCCATGCATCATCGCCATTCTGCCCGGCGTGTATCAACGTAGAGGAGACTCCAGAGCACGTGATATTCGACTGCCCGAGGTTTGCGGAGGCACGTAGGAGAATGCCTGCCATAAGGGCGGACAACATCGCAGAGCGAATGTGTCGCGATGAAGGTACGTGGCATGCGGTAACCAGAGTTGTGACACAAATAATGTCAGAGCTGCAGCGTCGATGGAGAAGGGACCAGCAAGCATGGGTCGGCTCGGAGGAAAATCCAGCATAGTGAGCAGTGTTTGGCCTCGGGTCGTCAGGGGCGCCGGTGAACCGGAAGTCTTCTGCCAACCGGAATCGTCGGACCGACTTCGGCACTCGATCAGTCAACCTGCTGAAGAAAGAAGAAAGAAGAGGGAAGTGCTTCGGGTATGTAGGGCACCGCCAGTGCGGACGTCATCCACCACCGGAACTGTCGGACCACCTCTGCAACCCGAAGACGAAGTCGGCGCAATGCGCGAAAGCGTCCCCTGCGATAGCCGCCGGTAGTCAGGGGACCATCAGTGCGGAAGTTTCCTTCACCGGAACTGGTGGACCACCCTCGACGCCGGGGGAAGTCAGGAGGATTCGAGTGAGGAAGTTTGCGGCACGACCGCCGAGGGATCGAGACAACGTAGCAGTGGATCTCAGCCAGCCAGTCGGCGAACTAGCCTAAGCTAGGGGCCGGAATTTTAGAAGAAGTGCATGAGCACAGCCCCCGAAGTAGTCGCAGCATCCCGTGGTCCAGGGGATCGAGGCAAGGAAGATAAGGGACCCGGTTTATCCGGGAGGCACATTTTAGCAGGACGGGAGGAGCCCATCCCTGTTCGCCTTCGAGCATAGTGTGGATGCTCGAGGTGTCTATCGCGCAGATTTTTGATGGCCTTTAAACCTTGTAAAAAAAAATACATACACACACACACACACACACACACACACACACACACACACACACACACACACACAGACATCACCTCAATTCGTCGAACTGAGTCGATTGGTATATAACACTATGGGTCTCCGGGCTTCTATAAAAAGTTTGTTTTTGGAGCGATCATATAGCCTTTACCGTATACTTAGTATACGAGAAAGGCAAAACATTAAAAATGATTCCGAGCTCTCGTTTTCACTATTGCAACCAGTTTTTTACTTTTTGGAGCAATGTGGTCTGTGTCATTAGTGTCCAGATCAAACCCCAAGATATAGCGTACCTGAAAATCGTCTGATTCTAAGGCCACATCCGTACTAATGATAATTATTCATTTTTCGAAATATTTTTTGTGGTTTTTCTAAATTTTCAGGTCATTGACTTTATTTTCCAGCCAGACCTCGTCGTTAATGCGAAAAGACAGACATTATTATGCATCTGCATTGATCATTATATTGATATAATAGCTATACGTTCTTTTCTTGGTAATTTACCAAAAAAAACACGTTTTAAAAATAACCCATTGTGTAAAAAAAATGTCGAAAATCAAAGTTTCATATTTTCTTAACTTTAAGAAAAAAATTGCAGATGCAAATGTACTCCATCGGTAATGTCTGATTTCAGAAGTCTGTTTTGGTACATTTGAATCATCAGATTTTTATTTTGATAACAAGCACAACAGATGCATTTTTGATACAAGTTTTCTTGGGAATCTTGTCCCCTCAGGGACAAAATAGATTAAACTCGAAACGCGAACTCGAACACGACCCTCCAGTAGAACCAAAATCATTATCATTGGAAATTCAAGACACTTTCTCTGGAAAAATTATAGGATCCCGTGGTATTTCCGAAGAAATTTACGCGAAAATGTTGAAGAATTTCCTGTGACAAATTTAAAGAGCTCTCCGTGAAAAATCGAAAGAATTCTCAGCTAACAATTTTCCGTGGTATATACCAGCAGGTTCCCGTCGAAACTTAAAAAAATTTGGCGCTGTTGTTTTGTTTAAAAAAAAATCCATTTCAAATAAATTTCCGTGAATATTCAGAAGACGCTCAAAAAAACTTCTCGTAGAAGAATTTCCCATGGAAATCCCGAAGAAAGTTTGGCAAAACTCAGAAGAACTTCCAGTGGAAATGCAAATTTCTATAGCAATCCAGAAGAATTTTATATTGACAATTATTCAAAAATTCAATTTGCCTATAAATGCCTATAAAATTTCGCATGGAACTTCAGATGAATTTCCAGTTGAATTTTAAGAGAATTTGCTATGAAAACACTGATGGATTTCATTTGAAAAATCGGAAAAAAATTCCGTGGAAAATAAGATTTTCTCGAGCAATTCTTCTGAATTCTCTCGGAATATTGTTCGTAATTTCCACGGAAACTGATCGGAATTGTTGCAAGAAGTTATTCTGCTGGATCTATCTTAGTAACTTCACAGGAAATCGATATTCTAAATATCCTCCGGAACATCCACCTGACTATTCATCTGGAAATTCTTCTGAGTATGTCTTTATGTTCTTTTGAGTTTTTTTTTTTTCATTTCCCTGGAAGAATATTCTCAGCACCCACTGAAATTCGTTCCCCTTTTTCCAAAAAACTCAGCACAATTTGCACCGGTTTTCTAAACTACCCACCGTTTCGTCTCAAATTCCGAACATGACTCATATTCCGAACACTGGTTTTAAAACGGCCATTTGGGCTTTATTCGTGTAATTTTTTTCATATGAGCTTGAATTCATTTGTTATCTTGATCCTTAGTATGAAAAACCGATGTAAGTTTTAGATTCAGAGCAACTAAATGCCAGTGTTCGGAATATGAGTCATGTTCGGGATTTGAGTCAAAACGGTGCCTCGTTAAGTGTTCCGGAATTACCACGTGAAACTGTTAAGAAGTCTTCCAAGTTTGTAAGGTTCTTATACAAAAACCTGACGGTTTAAAGCTTGAGGTTATTGCCATAATCGAATCGTTTTACCAATCTCAGCATATTTTGGCAAGAAAATACAACTTTATCCTAAATTTGTAATTAGTTTTATGGGGAACATTTAAACGAATTTTGGCGACATTTTCTGCCATCATCTTGATAACATTTACCGTACTCGGTGAATCTCTTGAAAGGTGTTACCTGGAGTCATCGGAAATCTTAACTGATAGATTTTTATAAAAGAAAAAATATTGCATTTAAAATGTGTTTAGAAAACAATTAGCTTCAAATGACGAAATTAGAATTCAAACAAAAAAACCGGCTGTATCCCTACTATAACTCATTAACATAAAACAATTGTGCCACGCATTTTTTCTAATCTACACTCGTTTATATGCTACAAAATCCAAAGATAAACCACATCTCAGTTCACGTAATCCGTTTTTGCAACCACACCTCCGTAAACACCACTCCACAGACCTGTCTGTCCTATCCCAACAGTGTTTTAGTTTTATCTCATTCGCTAATGGCGTTCTTTAGCACCAATCTTTCTCTTTCACCAATCCACCGATTAACACTTTGCTGTCAGTTTTCTTTCGCCTTCCAGAGTCGTCGTGTTATCAAACATTTGTTTTTTCACACTTGTTGTCCCCATCGGTCGTCCCCAACTGCCCCAGTCAGGCTCCGGTAGGACCAACCGAAAAAAAAACAACACGACGAAACTTTTACTTTCATCCGCCAGCCGCAGAGATGTAATTGCGCGCGCGAACGGTCGTCGATGTTTACTTGCACTATTACCTCACTTGCTCACATAAATATGAACCACAAACAGACCGAAGACGTCGATAGCCCAACCAACGGATGGTCTTGCGGCGTGGAGAGATCCCAATTGCCGAAATGTGATGTAAACTTAGCGAAAAGCCTCCCCGCACACCGCTCCGACTGCTGTAATAATTTGGCCGAATCACCGGCTCCAGAAAACAGAGGAAAGAAGCTGAACTCGATATGCACTATAAAACCATCAAACTGGAAAACCAATTTTCCTTTATGGAAGCACCAAACTTACAACAACCGACAAATCGCCACCAGTAATCGAGAGACCGTTCCTGGGAGGAAGAGGCGGAGAAAAAAGCGCGTCTGAAACCGGCCGCAGCGTGATCGAAACTGAAAGTTGTTTGCGCATAAGCAAATAAGCGCCGAGTATAAAGTATCCCGTGCGGGTGCGCGCCTTGCCCGGTCTGCTGTTGCTGCTGCTGCTGACTGCTGACTGCTGGCTGCTGTTACGATCGAACGATCTAGTGCAGAGGTTTTCAAATCGATCGAGTGGCATTCAGATTAATGCTTGGACAATTCTAAGCTTTCGCATTCCTGGATTTTCATATGGGACGAAAATGCAGTTGTGGACAGTATTATTCTCGCTTCAGTGGGAACACGAAACATTCGACTAGCGAAGTTGCGACTCACCCATTCCATGCACTAAACTTCAAAACTCACTCAATCAACTAATTTTATTCGACACTAGCAGACCCGACGAACTTTGTTTCGCCTAAAATTGATTTATTCTTTTATTAGTTCTCGAGCATAGCAGAAATGTGTGTTCCATTTGTATGGGAGCCCCCCTTTCCAAAAGGGGAGGGTCTCAAACTATCTTAAGAACCTTCCCCGACCCCAAAAACCTCTGCATGTAAATTTTCACGCCGATCGGTTCAGTAGAAGATTATTTCTCTCACTTGTTTTCTCCAATCACCTTTTTGCCTTTCTCGTACAACAAAGATCACTCATTTCACTTCTAAATCAAATTATTAATAGAAGGCTTGGAGACCCATAGTGTTGTATAGCAATCAACGCAGCTCGTCGAGCTGAACAAATGTCTGTCTGTCCGTGTGTATGTGTGTGTACACGAAAACCGAAAAAAAACATTAGCCAACTTTTCATATAGTAATTCCCATCCGATTTTTTCGCAACAAATTGCATAGTTGATCACTATTGAAAATATTTACGATCGGTCATTGCGTTCGATTGAATCGAATAGGGCATTAACACCGTTAGGTGGATTAATCATGGTTTTTATGCCGCCGACTAACACCAATTGCAAGAGAGTTCGTGGGGCAGTACCAGGCGGGATTAATGGGTGAACGTTCTACCACAAACCAGGTGTTCGCCGTACGTCAGGTATTGCAGAAATGCCGCGAATACAACGTGCCCACACATCATCTATTTATCGATTTTAAAGCCGCGTATGATACAATCGATCGCTATGGCAGCTAATGCACGAAAACGGATCTCCGGTTAAACTGATACGGCTGATCAAGGCGACGATGGATCGGGTGATGCGGGTAGTTCGAGTTTCAGGGACATTCTCGAGTCCCTTCGATACGCGTAGAGGGTTACGGCAAGGTGATAGTCTTTCGTGTCTGCTTTTCAACATCGCTTTGGAGGGGGTAGTACGAAGGGCAAGTACGATTTTCACGAAGTCTGTTCAGCTATTTCCCAAGCAGCACACTTGTCATAGACGAGTTTTTGTGACTTATATATAACCAAATAAAGTCGCATAAAAGTTGCTGTAACCAAATCAGCCGGATCTGTGCTGCTAGGGTTGGTTTCGCCGATGACATTGATATTATGGCACGTAACTTTAAGAAGATGGAGGAAGCCTACATCAGACTGAAAAACGAAGCAAACGGTCGAAGACAAAGTACATGATAAGAAGAGGCTCAAGAGAGGACAACCTTAACCACCCATCACGAGTTTGTATTGGTGGCCACGAAATCGAGGTGGTTGAATAATTCGTGTACTTGGGCTGGTGACCTCCGATAACGATACCAGCAGAGAAATTCGGAGACGCATCATGGCAGGATATCTTACGTACTTTGGACTCCGCAAAACGCTCCGATCGAATAGAGCTCGCCGCCGTACCAAACTGACTATCTACTAAACGCTTATTAGACCGACAGTCCTCTACGGACACGAGACCTGGACGATGCTCGTGGAGGACCAACGCGCACTTGGAGTTTTCGAAAAGAAAGTGCTGCGTACCATCTATGGTGGAGTGCAGATAGCAAACGGTATGTGGAGGAGGTGAATAAGGCACGAGTTGCATCAGCTGCTGGGAGAACCATCCATCGTTCACACCGCGAAAATCGGAAGACTGCGGTGGTCCTAGCACGCAGCCAGAATGTCAGATAGTAATCCGGTGAAAATGGTTCTCGAAAACGATCCGACTAGAACAAGAAGGCGAAGTGCACAGCGAGCAAGTTGGATCGATCAAGTGGAGGACGATTTGCGGATCCTTCGCAGACTGCGTGGTTGGCGACGTGCAGCCATGGACCGAGCATCGTGGGCTGATCAATTATGGGTTGCGAAAAACGAATATCGATTCATACTTTTGTCCCAATAATGTCCCACAAATCTATCACAGCCATTAGATTTGGATCTATGTAGTGAATGGAGAACAATAAATTTTGAGATTTTGTTAAATACAATGAAATCCAAACAGTTCAAATCCAATCCAAACTCAATCCAATTCTAATAAAAATTCAAACCACATTCAATCCAAATCCGTTCCACATCCATTACAAATCCAATCCAATCAAAATCGACTCCAAATCCGATCCAAATCCAATCTAAATCCGTTCCAAATCCCAATCCAATCAAATGCAATCCTAATCCAAATCTAGTCCAAATCTAATCCAAATCCAACCAAAATCTAATCCAAATCCTATCTAAATTCGATCGAATTACACTCATTTCCAATCCATTCAAAGTAAAATAATGATGGGATAGGGGGGTCCCGTAGCGTAGTTGGCTACACGTTCGCCTTAAAAGCGGATGGTCATGGGTTCGATTCCCAGCCTCTCCACCAAACCCTCGTCAGTCGCCGGATTCGCAGCCTATACGGTGGCGTTTGGGGTAACTTGTTCATCTCGGAGGCATTCCTTCAACGTTACCCGGATAAATGGCAACCGAACAATGCAACGATCATTGGATACACGACATGGACAAAGGAACACAATGGACTCACGATGAGATGGACTGGCAACGACAACAATAATGACGACACTTTTCTTCATCGCTCACATTGAAAGAAATTGTGGTTTCACCGATTCATCTAGTTAAAAACATACATTACTTCTTTCTTGGAAATTTGTGGCTTTCTTACGCCAGTTTCCTGCAGTGAGTAAGGCACAACTTTCAACGTTTGACCACACACCAAATTCGCACTTGCTGTAAAACATACTTTCCTAAGTATTCTAAAATCTTTACCAGGATAGCATTCAAAGGTAACTGTTCCTCTGGTTCCATGAAACTTTACACCAAACATACACAGTTGTCCAGATGCAATATAATGGATTAGTATCTGGGTGGCATATCCCTTCCCGGCCACTGCACAGTGGATTCAAGCATTTCTGATTTATGTTTTTTTTTTGACTTCATAAAATTTTGTTTATTTGTAGTTGATTTTGTTTAAAATTAGTTATAATACAATTAGTTACAATTCAACGTGTAGGTAAAAATCTAACTCATCTACATCTACTGCATTATCACAATCTATGACAAAGGTGACATAATTAATAAACAGTTTGAGAATTTGTGTTTTGTTTCTATTTGTTATTCCTGCTAACACTGGATGGATTAAGTCTTCGAATGAGAATCTACGATTGTCAATGACCATTGTAGAATTCTTTGTAGATGTGTCCACGCTGCCTTCACTCGTCCACATTCACTCAACTTGTGTTTGATCATTTCGATAGTCATATTATTGCAGTGCAGGGAATGTTCACTATCTGCTCGTCTAATGGTGTGCCAAAGTTGTCTGTGTTCGATCTTTTCGTTTACGAGTAGGTACCAACTGCTACGCTGGGCTGATGTCATCTTCCTGCTGCTAATGTTCAACCACACTTGCTTCCAATTCACAGCTGGGTGACGTATTTCAATCCTTGGTCTGTCGGTCTGGTCGATATGAAAACGATGGATTTGCTCAGAGGAAAGGCTTTGTTGAATTTGCGGAGGCAAGCGAGGGTATATTTGCAGGATTTTTCTCAAGCAAGGAAGATCGGCTGGTGGGGCAGGATGATTTGCATGTGTAATGAAGGATTGATAGAAGGGGATGGAATGGATATCCTGCATGTGACGGTTGACTAGAAGTGCTGGAGATTTCAATGCCATGAGTTGAAGCTTTATTCCTCCTTGATCTAGCAGCCTTGCTAGCTGTTGTATCGGAACCCGCGCAGGATGCAGTCTCCACAAAAAGGACCCCATAGTGGAGGTTATTTTTGCCGTGTGGACATTGTTTGGAGGAAGTAACGATGACAAATACCAAACCTTGGAGGAATAAAGGTATTCAAAAGAATTACCTTCTGATGAAGCGTGAGCGTGCGTGTCGAATGTAGCCAAATTTGTTGCGCTATTTTACCAACCATCGTGTCCCAGTTAAGGGCGATCATTCGTCGAATCGAGTTAGTAAATCTCACTCCCAATATCTTGATCTCATCATCAGTCCTTAGCCAATCCACATTTATTGGGTTCCCATTCACATTCCCAACATCAATGGACGTTGTTTTGCGTAGATTCAAAACCGCTCCTGAGATCTCTCCGAAGCGAATGAACGAGTCACGCATCGCGTGAATTTGGTGTGCAGATGTAGCAATAACAGAGATATCATCGACGTATGCGACGACGAGGTCACTACCACATATATGTTCTAGAGCGTCTACCAGTGGGTGCAGATACAACACAAACAAATGCATAGATATCGGATCGTCTTGACGCACCGATCGCTGTATTGAGAAAGATGTCGTCAGATGCCCGTTTATCAACAGGCGAGAGGTGGAGGTAGACGAGATCCGAGAAAGTAGGGCTACGAGTTGAGGGTTGAAACCGAGAGAGCGCATGTTTTCAAAGAGATATGAGTGCCTCACACGGTCGAATGCATGATCGAGATCGTAGCTAACCAATTTGCCTGCCCGCTTCGTCGCTGTCAGCTGAGCAATCCGATCTTTTAACGCCAATGTAGCTTGAAAGATATTAGTGCTGTCCAATGAGCAGCTCGAAGTAGCTCGAAGTTGTTCCCGTCCTGCTCGTTCTTTTTTGCCAACAAACGGGCATGAGCGTGACAGGAACAACTTCGAGCTACTTCGAGCTGCTCATTGGACAGCATTATTTCTGTTTGCGTTTGAGCACTTCTGTGCACTGCTCAGTATTTGGTGCTCCTTCATCACATTCTCCAAGCGGCATTTCAGTATGCGGGACAGCAGCTTGTAGTCGAAGTTGAGGAGTGAGATGGGTCTGTAGGAGCTTACCGTGTTGCCGGTTCCTCTTTTTTTTACCAACACAATTACTCCCTCTACGAATTTGGCCGGAATGCTCGATGTTAAAGCTTCGTTCAACACCAGGTTCAATTCGCGATGGACAACATCGAATGCACGTAGATAGAATTCCTTCGGTATTCCGTCCGGCCCTGGAGATTTTTTGGATGCACTTGTTTTTACTGCGGTCCAAATGTCTGCTGTTGTGATTTCATGCATACACGCTTCGTTCGCCGCGTCGTTCTCTGGAATGATCCGGTCGCACTGGAAATCATCTCGTTGTTCTACTTCTCTGTTTTCTTCTGAGTATAAATCGGAAAAATATCGGTGGATCTGATCTTGAATGCTCTGCGAGTCGTTGATGATTTCTCCTTGCTCTCCTTCTAGTTGCAGTATCGCCGTGCGCTTTCTTCTCTGATCACCGAGCTGGAAGACAGATAATGGCTCACCGGCCAAAATTGGCTCGTTGATGTGCAAAAAGGTTTGGGTGAATCTTCGTTGCAATGCCAGCATTTTCCCTTTGATGCGGTTGATTGTTGATAGTACGCCCGGGTTTTGATAGAAGCGATCGTATGCTTGTCTCAGTTGGCAATATAGTGTTTGCTGTGCGTAATGAAATTCATCGTAGATTTGTTTCGATTGCCAACGGAAAAAGCTAGCAATTTTTGGCTTACAAAACTGTATCCACCATTCGATCCAACTGCGAAAATTTCGTCGTTGACGGGTCCAATACTGCCAACGCAGCTGGAGATCCGCAAGCGCTTCTCCGGTGAGCAGATGAGGACGGAGTGACCAAAAACCACGGCCTGATTCTCGACCCAAATCCGGCAAGCAGATACGAGATGTGACAGCCAGATGATCGGTGAATGAACATACGTGCTTATCGATATTTCGCAACTGTTCGCATAGACCACCAGACACGTAGATTCGATCTAGCCTTGACGATGAGTTGGCAGTGATGTATGTATGACCAGCATCTCTTGATCGCAATTTTAGCCACACATCATGTAGCCGTAACTGTTGAATGGCGGTTTGTAGAGATGGGCTCATATTGTATCCCGTTGCATCGCATTGCCGCAGCACGCAATTGAAATCGCCCGCCAGAATTACGTTCTCGGTACGGTGGCGGAGATAGAATGCTAGAGACGGCTTGACAAAACTCCTCACGCTCGCTAGAGTCAAATAAAATCATCATCAGCAAAATGCTGCCTTCGCATCCTCACAAGTGAGTGGAAGCGTAAAAAAGCAGAGGCACACAAAAACAGAGTGAGGAAAAGCAAAATAAAAACACATGTGAGTGAGGCGTCGGGCGAAAGAGCTCTCATTGAGCCTCCGGAGCGACGCTTTGTATGTGAAAAAAATCTTGGAGGCTGTTTTGAGTGTGAGTGTAAGTGAGTGACGCACCACAAGAAAAGATGAACAGATAGACTCGCTCTTGTTTTGCAATGCACAAGCTCGCGTTAAATGATGCACAGTGTTGTGAGTTTTGATGCTTATTTCTGCTCCTCAAAAAAACTCTTGCTCTTGCTCATTTTCTACTCGGCGAGGAGTTTTTGGCAAGCCTGGCTAGAGTATTGTTGAAGAATCTCTCTCTGTGGGCACGATAGGCTGTGCCTGAAGGGGCATATACGCAGCAAAGAGTGGTATCGTGTACGCGCCCTGCAACAAGGCGGCCATCCAGACTTTTCTCTACATGTGAGAATTGGATATGATCCCTTAACGCAATGGCGGTTCCTCTTCGTGAGTTGTCGACGTTGGCAATGACGTTAAAGCCCGGCAACGATATTTGCTCATTTTCTATCTCTTGGATAAAAATAATGTCCAGCTCCATTGTCCGGATAAATGTTCGGAATGCATTGAGCTTTGTCGCGTTCGTGATCGAGGTCGAGGTCGAGAGAGTTGTCGTCGTCACAGCGCATTTTCTTTACCTGCTTGTGTGATCGCTTGCTATTGGTGGATGAGTCGGTTTCGTTGCCGTCGGTTTTTTTTTTGCAGTGCCGATCTGCGAGTTACTCTTGTCCATGGTTCGCTTTCGTTGTCCTCGTGTGGTATATCCGCCAGCACTGGATAGGGATTTACTTCTACCGGTGGTGGTGGTGGTGGTGGGGGCATAGCACCGCTCGTCGAAGGCACAGCAGCTACTTGTGTCCGTTTCGGCAGGATGAGATTAGCGGCCGGTTTCTTTGTGCTTTGTGGTTTTATACGTACAGATTGGGGGTTTTTTGTTACGTCTGCATATGAGACGCTACTCGCCGCCAGTTTTTGTACCAGTAGTTTTTTGTTCTGTACACATGAGACGCCGTTATGTATAGACTCACTACAGTAACGACACGTCTGTTGTTGCCCATAGTAAGCCACATGGGTCAATTCCGAGTCTATTGTGGCATACGAAGCAATGTTTTTTTTGACGACCATCCGAGCGGCTCGTACACCGGTCGACAGTCCGGCGAAGTAGTGTTTTTCATCCCACAGCTCTTCACGTATGGAAAGAATCTCTCCATATCCACTGAGGAATATAACGATTTTGTCGTTCGTGACATCTTCAGAGAGGTTGTAGAGCTTCACTTCCACAGCCCCGTCTTCCATCGCCAAATGCAGCTTGTACTGCTTACCATCCACCGTCAACTCGTGTTTGTTGTCGTTCTCCTCGACAATTCGCTGAGCCATTTCAAGACTTTAAGTTTTCACAAACGCGACCCCGAGACTACGGCTGTATTGAATCCGTAGCACCTCTTCTCGCTTCACACCCAACGTTGCACCAACGAACTGGTGAACCACCTCGGACAATGGCTTTTTCGGCTCATTCGCATAGTCAATGCGAAATGTGTTTTCGCGTCGTTTTATCGCGGACATTTGCACGCAAAAGTGGCAGAGCTAAAACGACTCGAAACTATTAAAACGAAATCACTCGCGAAACTTACTTGCGAGTGAAAAACGAAAAAAAACGAATGTACGCCAGCGATTGGCTTCCGCGGTTTCAAAGAAGCACGAGTGCGTCTAATCTGCTCGGAAGTTGAGCGCGAACTTATGTTCGCAAACTAGTATCTCATTCTTAGAATTTCGTTTCATCGCATATCCTCTAACATTCCCTTCCATCTTTTCCAGCTCTATAACCTTTCCCCCAAGGCCCTTCCTTTTCGGAGACATTGATTCGTCCTTTTAGAAAGTAATATCTCGAATTTCAAATTCAAAATTGAGTTCATCCTCGTTGAGATGGTCAACTCGGATGTCATAGAAACATTTCTTCTGATCATTTTCGCTCTACACTACGTTTTAGCCTCCTTCTACCATCTTTAATGTGATAATTCACTATTCGTATTAATCAATTCAAGGTGCGAAATTCAAACCCTAAACTAGCTTATTACTTATCAACCATAATTCCGTATAGTTTGAGTTCAAAACTTGAATAGCGAAGAATGGAAAGAAACGATGAAAAATAAATCCTTTAACTAGACAAAATTGCGCGCTTCATGTCACAAAAGTTCAAATGATCGCAGGGTGTGACTCGGATCAGCAAGTGCTAAACAAAAGCTCAACAAACCTTAGCTTTTTTCGAAATTGCACTTTCCATTGATACCACCAAGAGTTTTCCATAAACCAACGTAAATAGGTTTCGTGGCTCTCCCCGAGCAGGTGCAAAATATTCGAAACAAAGTGAGAATACTTTCATTTCGTTAGATCGCCAATTGTAACAATCTCCTATGACGGCGTCCGTACGCCTGCGGAGTGGACCTCCCTACGTCCGCCCAACTAGCTCTCTTCTACTCAGGGCCGGCACAACACCTGCTCAAGGGGAACACGATTGTATTTTGAAAGAGGTGGACAACACAATGGACAACGATCTCACATGCAACCGAGGGCTTAGCATTAGTGATTAAAAATAATTGGAATACATCTTTTATTTCTTTTATTGTGGGTTCATTGTTTAGGTTAGTATTAGTAGTTAGTTCGATACGGCCGTTTGATGACGTTGGGTACCGTTATATTCGCCATGCGACAGGAAAGGAGATATGCTGGTAACATACCTTACGTAGCGATGGATGAGTCTGCCCAAAGCAGAGCTGGGGTTCGACGGGTTTGGAGTTCCGGAACCGTGGGGACGCAATGAGTGTTGCGTAGCTTGGATGGTCTTCGAGGGCAGTCTGTATGCTCCGATGCCCGATCTGATGTTGGGATTGGACCCTTCGAAGGTGGCAATATTCCGAGGGTACCCGGAACAAACTTGTGGTTGGAAACGATGATGGCGGCGTAGCCTTGGCGTACGCCGGAGGCTGCAGCCGATGCCGGGATTTATGCCTACTGGAGGCGGTGGTTCTTAACGGGTGATATTCTGCGGGATGGTTTTCCCGGAACCAACTACAGGTTGGACACGACGATGGCGGCGTATCCCTGCTGGACGCCGGAGGCGGTTCACTGGTTCGTATGCCCGGAAGAATTTTGGGGTAAAACACATCGAAGGTGGCGGGTCTGGAATTAGCTTGAGATGGCGTACGACGATAGAGGCGCGGCATGGATATACCGTAATCCGCGGGTTGACTGACCCGGAATGACCTTGAGGTTGGACACGTTGATTGCTGCGGGCTCTGGATGACCCGGTATTGAGGTTGTACTCTTCTGGTGCACGGCCAGGATGGACGATTCTCCACGGGTTCTACTGGCCAGAAACAACGGCGCACGAGAGTATACCGTAATGGACAGCAAAGGCACGTCGTCCACCATTATTCGCTATACTCCGGTCAGCCCACGCGGTCCGCGAATACTTTTTCTGGAGCACCTTCTGTACAACCTATCTCCTCTCACGGTTCACCAAGTTCTCCCCCCGATTTCTCCAATCTTCTCTTTTCCTTACTCTTTTGTTTCTTGCTTGGGTTACCCGATAGAATTTCGCTCGGTGGTTGCCCGAATATATTATCAATTCAGTGCAAAACCGAGTTATAACCGCTAACGAAGTTGGATTTTTCTCACAATCCATACGTTAAACCTAACTTCGGAAGTGGTGCGCTGTTACAGCGCACCACTTCCGAAATCAGGTTTAACGTATGGATTGTGAGAAAAATTCAATTTCGTTAGCGGCTATAATTCGGTTTTCTACTGAATTTATAATACCAAGGGGTGATTCGATTTTCATGTTAGTTTTTACATTGATAAGTGAGAATAGTCAAATAAACGGTACTACTGTTATTTGCAGGGATTGAATCCTAAAGAGAAAGAGCACTCACTCACTTATCATCTCTGTATACAATACACATACGATATGTAGCATACCGCGAGAAACTTTTTTCGCAAGCTGTCATGATAGAGAACTGATTCGGGATGTTATACCCCATGATAAATTTCTTTTAGAAAGCTCCAAATGTGGGGAGCACTAGCTCTGATGATGCATTTCAACTTGATCTACACAGCTGTGTAGTAACCAACACAAAAAGCGAGAATCGCCATTTTTCTGTGGGGCTGCTTATCCGGTTCTGTTTTTTCGCACTTGTACACAAGTTTGATTAATTTGTTATCATGGCTTGTTATGATTCGGAACAGTTTTTACCTCTCTTTTATTGTTGTTCGTTATCTATTGAGAGCGATTTCTGCAAACCCTGGTTATTTGACTATTTCTCTTATGGGTACTACGTGCAAAGTTAGGAAATATCTCGGTTTCGTAATTTATTTTTAATTTGTCAGTTCGTTGGCTTATTGTTACCTTATACGGTAACACAACCAGGTATCCGGGTAGGTAAATTTTCTAGATTTTTCTGTTAGGGTTTACTAAATATGTCTTAAAAACTGTACAGAATCCAAATAAATTTTGCCTTGCATTTTCAGAGCCACCAATCTCAACAAAGAAGCAACGAATAACTGTCGCCTTTTTATTTTGGCTTTGCTTTGCTTGCAAAAAGCTTGTTAAACCTCAACTAGGTATATATATGAGCTGAATTACGGTATGACAGACGTTTCTCCTTTTTAAATGAAATAATAAAATATATGCAAAATAAATTTAAAAAAAAATCATACCTGCAAATGACAAATTGTAAATAATTTGTTAACCCCTGTCTGAACTGGCGCAAGCTACGAGCTGCAGCATCGACGGGGCACGCGTTCGCACAATCTCCGAGTAACAACCGCGGCGCGATCATATTTTTTGTGTTCTTTCCATTTCGGCACTTACCACCGGCACCGAGACTAACTTGTTTTGGTCGCTTACCTCTCGGTCCTTCTGTGGTCGTCGAGCGGAGCCTCGAGCGTACTTAATTCGGTTCACTTGCAAGTGGTAGGTCTCGCATTCAGGCGGGCCTATGCGGCAAAGTGGATTGATGCGATGATTGGGAGAATGCACTCGATGCATTTTCCGCGCCGGAGTAAAGCTCAGAACGATCGGCTCCGGCGGTGCGATGATGATCATGTAATCAAAAACACAGAAAGCAGAAAATATGGTAAAATATAAAAGCTCTCTCTTATTTTCTCTTGATGTAGACCTTTCGTGAGAGAACGAAGTGATGCATAAATGTGTTCACATGAGCTCTCTGGTAGCGAATCGTCTAGAGAAGAGGTCTTTCGATCGTTCGATCATATGTGTTTTGTTTTATGGAGACCTCTCTTACTTCACCGTTGACCCTCATTTTCTGCGATATGTCTCGCCATGATACATGTACGCATGTTCATAAAACAGACGAGGTATTTCACATGCTGTGGGTATCGTAATTTGTAGTAATCCGGTCATTGCGAAAAGTTAAAATTGCGTAAATAATGCTAAGGATAACAAGAGCAGCTCCGACGACGGAAAGGTGGTCACTAGATAAAGTAACGAATTCAAATTTGCATGAACTTAATTGCTTGCATTGGATCTACGATAATTAGACGAAACTTCTCGGCTTATTGCAGCTGGTTCACCTAGAGATCAAAGAAACGCTTTCGAATTGCCTGGGGTCAGGTTGTGAAGTAGATCTAATTTTTTGTGCACTTGAATTACGTTTGAGTCTGCATAAAATGTGATTTTTAATTGAGGCGCCTCGCATAGTGAAGTAACTAGGGTGAGGTATCACTTCAAAATGTAAATGAAACCAGGGCACTTTTTATACAAATATTGTATTAAAAAAATACAAATCTGTATTATTTCAATACAACAATTGTATTAAAATCTTCCGAAATTGTATATGCTCATTTATTATACAGTTTCTGTAAGGTTCTTAACCTTACTGTATTAAAATCTGCCATCCGCTGGTTGGGTGTAGTTAGCAGTGATATCAAATTTCAACATAGGGTAACGGGATGTAATGCTAGGCCTGGATGCTACGTTGGCTCATCACGCAAATTAATCAATAATTCAACAATAATACATCGTTTTGTAGAGAGATATTTATCAATGCTTGAGCTTGAGCTTGAGCTTGAGCTTGATTGACTGTTCGTAGTTGCTACTCCATTATGACCAGATCAGCTGTTCTTGCACAGGGAACCAACAGATGTTTGCTTGGGACTAGCACACATCTTCAATGTACAAGTACTGGTGATCTCATTTGTTAAGTCATACTGTCGCCTGCCACGTAAGAATGCAAGTCATTGTAGGGAAGGGGGTGGAAATGATGATGCAATCACTCGCCCACTGCAAGCCGATTATACCTCTGCACTTGCCACGAGTTCATGCGGAATTTGTTGGAATTTTTGGGGTAGGTTCGAGAGGCAGAGGTCCGTCTTGGTTAACGAGCTGCCAATGTGATAGATAGGAGAAAGCAACTGATGGAATTTCTAATTGGATGTAGGAAACGAGCTCTATAGTTCATTTCCAATTCTAGCAGATTACTGTTAGAATACTCAAGTTGAAGGTATAGAAATAGTAATGGAAACGGTATGGAAGTCCATTTCCAGTTCAAGCGATTGCTAGAACATGAGAAATATAGAGATAGATACAAAGTAGGAGAATGGAACGGACCTGGAATTGAACCCATGACCTTCTGCGTATGAGGCAGAAGCAGTAGCCATATGACTACTAAGCCCGCTAGAGAGATATTTATCAATGCTTCTTTGAAAAAGTATATCAAGCCGACTTTATTTATATTATGCAAGTTTCATGCACTTCTTTAACTGATAAACGCAATAAACCTGCGTGAAAGATTGCTTTGACTCGGTTTGTTAGCAACCACTTAAGTAGGCAGGCAATGCAAGAGATTTTTATTTTGTCCAATATAGTAGTTTTTGGAATGGACTTACCTATTTTCGCACATTAGATGAACGGGTAACAATCACACTATTTTAGCATTCATATTAAATTCACTATTTTCATTAGTTTAGTGACACAATTATCCAAAACTTTTTTGAACAACATTAGAACACTCGTTGCCAAAATTCGACTGACGATTTTCACTTGAAGCAGCACATTATAATTGGCTACAATTTACAGTGAATAATGCACCAACATTTCATGGGCCGAAAAAGCATCCTACACCAGAGCCGAGATTAGGAAAATTGGACGAACATCAAGTCCATTTCGCACGAAACTTTTGATGGATTAAATAATAGATTATGAACAATTTTTGACTACTTAGCGTAATGACCAAAAGTAAGAAATCCGTTTGGTAGTATAATTTCGTTTAGATTTCAATATGTAAATCGATAAATGTGCTCAACCACAGCATAACAGGCTAAGGTTTGAGCCATATACCCTATGGAATAATGAAATACTGAAACAGTTGATTTCCCATATTCACCTTATCAGGCCGATACAAATATTTAAAAACTATTTATCTCCCTCCCCCTCGCATGTTTTTGCAAATAAATAATATTTTGAGGGGGCAACAAAATAAAATTCGGATAATTTTGAGGATTATCAAAACATTCTTTATCAAATCCGACCTTAACCTTTCGAAGACCAGTAGGACAAAATGTTAAGAACAAATGAAAGACAAATGAACTTGTTTCTCATTTCTGAGAAAGATTCGAAAGCAAAATTACACTTGGTGTTAAATATGAAAAGTCAAATTCTAATTGATTTGAAAGCATCCAAGTAAGCTTGATAACGGATAACGGAAAAACGGAGAGCCTCCAAAATATCAATCAAAGCAGGTTCTTCGCCAGTAGTCAAAAACATGTGATCAACCATCACGGACTGGAGTAACAGTTTATCATCAGACTTTCGCTTGCCTAGCAGCATGATAATGTCCACAATTCCTATCAGCGTTCGAGAAGGATTCGCATCAGAATCCGATAAGAATTTTCATTCGAATCTCTGAAGAATTCCTTTCTGAACCATCAAAGTATTCCAGAAATCCAGAAGAATTCACCCTGGATTCATTTTGGTGTCGTTGAGGGATACTCTTGGGAATCTGTGGGGGATACCCTAGCAGAGAATGAAATATATTGATATTTTGATACTTTCATTTCTAATATCACATTTTGGTGACCCGTGGTCGAGTTAATAGCAATCACATCAAAAATGAGAACTGAATGTTGTATCCAAATAAACAAAATGATAACAATTTTTCATATTATGGAAAACAAAATAAAACTTATTTTGATATTGGGCATTTTTTCTAGGGTTTACATAATGAGTTTTCATTATGATAATGACTATATCGAGCAAAATCAAAAAAAATATCTCAATTTGTTATAATTTTGAAAATACAGATATCTTATTTAGTTACTCGTTTGATCGAACACATATTATGCGATATCAAGATTTACAAACTAGATTAGTTATCATTTAGTTATTTTCTATAAATCTTGATATCAGAAATATATCTAACTCAGTTCCTATTTTGTTTTAATTTATTTGAGATTATATCAAAATAGAAATATCAATATTAGTTTGACTTTTGGTTTTGAATCATTTTATTTCATTATTATTCAGTCTTATTCGATAACTGATAATAGAAAATAATTTTATCTCGATTTATTGCTTATGAGGTAATGAATAAGCCTACTTGCAAGTAGTCGATCTGTAAATTATAAAAACCCTGATTAATTCACCTAGCGGTGATGGTGCCTTTCTCGTGCATTAAAAAATAGTATTTTGGTTATTACTCTTGAGCCCATAGTCCGATCAGGCCAATTTTCAATAGGAAACATCGGGAGAGTATTCTGCGTCGAATGCAACTTGTTGCGAGTAAATCGGTTGAGGATAAGTTATAACACAATGGGTCTCCGGGCCTTCTATAAAATGTTTGTTTTTGGAGCGATCATATAGCTTTTACCGTATACTTAGTATACGAGAAAGGCAAAAAGGTAGTTTGGCCATAACTTTCGATCCCATAGTCCGACCTGATCAATTTTCAATAGGAAACAATGAGAAAGAATTCTGCGTCGAATGCAATTTGTTGCAAGCAAATCGGTTGAGGATAAGTGCCCGAAAAATAAGTGACATTTTTTACGCGATTTTTACGTATAAATTTGTATTTTGGCCATAACTTCCGATCCCATTGCTCTACCTGGCCAATTTTCAGGAAACAGTGGGAAAGGATTCTGCGTCGAATGCATTTTGTTGCAAGCAAATCGGTTGAGGATAAGTGCCCGAAAAATGAGTGACATTTTTACGCGATTTTGACGTATTAATTTGTATTTTGGTCATAACTTCCGATCCCATAGTCCTACCTGGCCAATTTTCAATAGGAAACGATGGGAAAGGATTCTGCGTCGAATACAATTTGTTGCAAGCAAATCGGTTAAGGATAAGTGCCCGAAAAATGAGTGACATTTTTTGCGTCGTTTTGTGCGCACACACACACACACACACACACACACACACACACACACACACACACACACACACAGACATCACCTCAATTCGTCGAACTGAGTCGATTGGTATATCACACTATGGGTCTCCGGGCCTTCTATAAAAAGTTTGTTTTTGGAGCGATCATATAGCCTTTACCGTATACTTAGTATACGAGAAAGGCAAAAAAGTAACATGCGCACGAAACTTTGACGCATTTTGGAATTCTTCTTTATTTCCTTATGAAAGTGCAAATGGTATTTATGGTATGGTATGGTTTAAAAAAGATTGATAATAACATTCGACATTGCGTTCGTATTACTATTGAATTAGAGCACAAAGTGAGCAATTTGATATCAGTTTTTAAGTTCTTGGGCAGCAGGGACTATGTCCAAGGGCTTGACGATACCTCCCCAGGCCATCTGCGAGTTGTGGGGCTTGCCTAGGATGTGGTGGGGTTTGACAGTGGGCCCTGTTAAACCTCTATAAAAAGCTGCTTGTATCCGCAAGTAGGTCCCACCAAAGCGACCGTGTGCCGCTCAAAGCGCACAAGCCCAAGTCCTGGTGTTAGGTGGGACGCTAAACAGCCCTGACACGACGGCCCTCCGACGAGACAGGAGGTTTGCGCAGGCCCAATAAGCCGCCTAGAAAACCAATCATTACGAACAATATAAGAGATAATGCGACTCGATATAAGCGGCAAGGACCTAGGCGACGAATACAGGATCACGATTGGAAGCTTGGAACATGGAATTGCAAGTCGCTAGGTTTCGCAGGTTGCGACAGGATGATCTACGATGAATTACATCCCCGCAACTTCGACGTCGTGGCGCTGCAGGAGATTTGCTGGACAGGACAGAAAGTGTGGAAAAGCGGGCATCGAGCGGCTACCTTCTACCAAAGCTGTGGCACCAGCAACGAGCTGGGAACCGGCTTCATAGTGCTGGGTAAGATGCGCCAACGCGTGATTGAGTGGCAGCCAATCAACGCAAGGATGTGCAAGCTGAGGATTAAAGGCCGTTTCTTCAACTATAGCATCATCAACGTGCACTGCCCACACGAAGGGAGACCCGACGACGAGAAAGAAGCGTTCTACGCACAGCTGGAGCAGACATACGATGGATGCCCACTGCGGGACGTCAAAATCGTCATCGGTGACATGACCGCACAGGTAGGAAGGGAGGAAATGTATAGACCGGTCATCGGACCGGATAGTCTGCACACCGTATCGAATGACAACGGCCAACGATGCATAAACTTCGCAGCCTCCCGCGGAATGGTAGTCCGAATCACCTTCTTTCCCCGCAAAAATATCCACAAGGCCACATGGAGATCACCTAACCAAGAAACGGAAAACCAAATCGACCACGTTCTAATCGACGGTAAATTCTTCTCCGACATCACGAACGTCCGCACTTACCGCAGTGCGAATATTGAATCCGACCACTACCTCGTTGCAGTATGCCTGCACTCAAAACTCTCAATGGTGTACAAAATGCGTCGAAGTCAAATGCCGCGGCTTATCATTGGGTGGCTACAAGATGGTAGACTAGTCCAAGACTACGCGCAGCAGCAGGAGTTGGCACTCCCAACAGAAGAGCAGCTAGGCGCAGCATCTCTTGAAGATGGCTGGAGAGATATTCGATCCGCCATTGGAAGCACCGCAACCGCTGCACTTGGCACGGTGGCTCCGGATCAGAGGAACGACTGGTATGACGGCGAATGTGAGCAGTTAGTTGAGGAGAAGAATGCAGCATGGGCAAGATTGCTGCAACACCGCACGAGGGCGAACGAGGCACGATACAAACGGGCGCGGAACAGACAAAACTCGATTTTCCGGAGGAAAAAGCGCCAGCAGGCAGATCGAGACCGTGAAGAGACGGAGGAACTGTACCGCGCTAATAACGCACGAAAGTTCTATGGAAAGTTGAACCGTTCACATAAGGGCCACGTGCCACAGCCCGACATGTGTCAGGACATAAACGGGAACCTTCTTACAAACGAGCGTGAGGTGATCCAAAGGTGGCGGCAGCACTACGAAGAGCACCTGAATGGCGATACGGCAGACAACGGTGGCGGTATGGTAATGAACCTAGGAGCACGCGCTCAGGACATACGACTTCCGGCTCTGAATCTCCAGGAAATCCAGGAGGAGATCGGCCGGCTGAAAAACAACAAAGCCCCTAGAGTTGACCAACTACCAGGAGAGCTGTTTAAACACGGTGGTGAGGCACTGGCTAGAGCGCTGCACTGGGTGATTACCAAGGTTTGGGAGGATGAGGTTCTGCCGCAGGAGTGGATGGAAGGTGTCGTGTGTCCCATCTACAAAAAGGGCGATAAGCTGGATTGTAGCAACTACCGCGCAATCACATTGCTGAACGCCGCCTACAAGGTACTCTCCCAAATTTTATGCCGCCGACTTACACCAATTGCAAGAGATTTGGTGGGGCAGTACCAGGCGGGATTTATGGGTGAACCCTCCACCACAGACCAGGTGTTCGCCTTACGTCAGGTATTGCAGAAATGCCGCGAATACAACGATCGGGACCAGCTATGCACGAAAATGGATTTCCGGATAAACTGACACGGTTGATCAAAGTGACGATGGATCGGGTGATGTGCGTAGTTCGAGTTTCAGGGGCATTCTCGAGTCCCTTCGAAACGCGCAGAGGGTTACGGCAAGGTGATGGTCTTTCGTGTCTGCTGTTCTGCAACATCGCTTTGGAAGGTAATACGAAGAGCAGGGATTAACACGAGTGGTACAATTTTTAATAAGTCCGTTCAACTATTTGGCTTCGCCAACGACATAGATATTATGGCACGTAACTTTGAAAAGATGGAGGAAGCTTACATCAGACTGAAGAGGGAAGCTAAGCGGATCGGACTAGTCATCAACACGTCGAAGACGAAGAACATGATAGGAAGAGGTTCAAGAGAAGACAATGTGAGCCACCCACCGCGAGTTTGCATCGGTGGTGACGAAATCGAGGTGGTAGACGAATTTGTGTACTTGGGCTCTCTGGTGACTGCCGAAAATGATAGCAGCAGAGAAATTCGGAGACACATAGTGGCTGGAAATCGTACGTACTTTGAGCTCCGCAAGATGCTCCGATCGAATAGAGTTCGCCGCCGTTCCAAACTGACAATCTACAAAACGCTCATTAGACCGGTAGTCCTCTACGGATACGAGACCTGGACGATGCTCGTGGAGGACCAACGCAGGGCCGGGCACGTAGCCAGAATGTCGGACAGTAACCTGGTGAAAATGGTTCTTGACAACGATCCGACGGGCACAAGAAGGCGAGGGGCTCAGCGGGCAAGGTGGTTCGATCAGGTGGTAGATGACTTGCGGACCCTCCGTAGACTGCGTGGTTGGTGACGTGTAGCCATGGACCGAGCCGAATGGAGAAGACTCTTATATACCGCACAGGCCACTTCGGCCTTAGTCTAAATAAATAAATAAGTTAGAAATGAGTAGTGAGAATTTCTCACTTCTCACGGGCGCTGTTTACTAAAAATGAACACTTGCATGAACTCGATGAATGAAAAAGTATTCATTCTTAGTCAACAGCGCACCGCTCAAACGTCAATGATGAACTCGGTGCATTGGACCATAGAGCATCGTCTCGGTCCAGCTTGTGCGAAGATAGCAGTGACGTCACATGTTTATATTCAAACTGAATGTTTACATACGTGATGGGCCTGCCTTGTTTTTTGGATGCCGTGGGCTACATAATGAAAAGTCAATGTTCACTTGATCTTTTTTTGTGATATAGTTAGAGTTTCCGTCGATTTCAGAAAAAAAAATCGAAGTGTGCCGTGCTCGCGAGTGGACGTGATTTAGTTTTGTCACGTCATTTTTTTTCAGTTTCGGCCGGTCTGTGAAAATAGGAAAAATGCCTGGAGATTTCAAAGTTCCCGTATATTGTTTTTATTGCGAGATTATATGATAGGAAGGTTGGTTCTATGCGGAAGAAAAATGACGGCTCCAGGAGGCTGTTCCAACGGGGTCAGCACTGCGTTTCGCTCATCACAGAAACGAGCAATTTGGCTGCGATAGGGGCATCTGATCCAGGAACCACATTTCGACTTCGGTTTTCTTTCGGTGAGGTCCGTTTTTAACGCGTGTGTTTTTATCTGAACCCTTAAATAGTGCAGTTTGCTGCAAATATATTCGGTATGTCTTTCGATTTTTAACGGCAAAGCCAGTGTATTTTGAAGAAGGGAGTACCAATAAAATGGCGCTCACCACGGCAGAAACATCAGTCGCTCGGAGAATGAATTCACCACAGGCCGGATGGAGCTTTGCTAACTAAGGATGCAATATCCAATTGATAATGGTAGAAAAAACAGACGGGGCTTAATGTAAGTAAAAGTGATCTCGGACTGGTCATGAAATACCAGGCAGTCTGAAATGGGTCACTGGAGCTGCAATACAGCTAGCACTTTCTAACTCCCGGATTAAATCTTACTGCTTAAACAGACAGTTTTCTTCCATAATATTACTGCCAGACAGTGCGGGTAAGTTTGTACACACCCATATTTAGAGTTACCATCATCAGTTAGGGCTGTATGCAGGAAAGGAAGTTCGCCAGAGGCTTACATGGGCTATTCAAGAGTACACTATCTTTGACTTTACCATCTTTGCTAATACTGTTGTATAGAAATTGCATAGGTCACATCACTTTCCATGGGGAATCCCGATCTATTTATTACCCCACCCAACTAAAACAACTTACTTTCCGTGGTAATTGTGGAGATGCAGAGGTATTCTCGGTCTCTGGTAGCTATCAGGTCAGGTTCGTACAACTCCTCCATCAATTAGTAACCGTAGCCTCTTTACAGTGTCGAAGGCCACCGCGCCACAAACCCGTCTTCTAGTTTCAGCGCCGTCGCATCGCGTCGCACCATCAGCTAACATGTAGATCACCGTCAGCCCATCAACTTCATTGGACCAACTGTCCAACGATGGAAATTCTACCCAAAAACGGATGTTCCGAGAAAAAGCAAACGAGCCATAAACTGATCCAACCTCGAACTAGCAAATTTATTTTTTCTGCGAAGTCATACTAAACAAAGTTCGCAGAGAATTTGTTCTGTGGCGTCTAGTTTTCCACATTAGTAGAATCCATATCGTTATTGCTATCTTGTATTTCAATCTGTTTCAGTTTACGAATATATTCGGTAACACAGTCTAATATACATGCAATCGATCCTAAATATTTCCCGCTACATGGATTCTCCTGATGGATTATGCCACTTAAACGGAATTGAAAGATGAATTGATCGATCATCACGCCCCATACGTTGACCCTCCACCGCTTTTTTACAACTGCCCGATTCCGGAATCGAAATGTTTTTTTTAATAATAAAGTATTTACACAGCCGTTTATTGGAGAAACATGTTAGTTTAATTATTCTCAATTATTCGATTTACAGTGCGCAAATATCGGAGTAGATCAATCGGTATAATTTAAATATGTTGATACAAGTGATGCGTCTGACAAACCCTAAACAAGCCCCAAATGGTATAAAAGCATTCACCCGAGAACGATTAAGCATCTAGCGATCACAGATAATTGAGAGCTGCCCAAATTCAATTATGAAGTTTTTACTGGTTTTGGCGTTGGCATTCGCTGCCGTTTTGGCCATCGCTCTACCAGATCCGCATCACCATCCGCACCACAATGGAACCCACTTGGCCGGTGGACACTGGAATGGAACACGGTACGGGGAGCGAGTCAATGGCACCAGAGGAGGGTGGAGATGGCGTGGAGGAAGGCCAAGAATTCCCAGACCGGGCCGTAATAGAACCATCCCATTCCCTAGCCCGAGCATCCCGCAACCGATTAATGGAACTAGCGATATTATCTAGTGGGTGTGATTCAGATCGAAGAAGATGAATGAGTATAATAAAATTTCATGCATTGTATATTATTTATTTGGTAAAATTATGTTGGGTACTCAAAAATTAATCAACACGATTGTCCTTTTCGGTTTAGGCTTTGTATTTGTTGTATGTAGGGGAACTGTTCCGTCTCACTGAACATATATTCGTCTCATTGCAAAACGAAGAAATACAGCACCCATCTCGCTCACTGCTGAAAAAAATTACAAAAATAAGAAACAAATCTAATATCTTTTCATTGCATTGTTTTTGATGCAATGGACATGAGAGCCATATAAGATGAAGTGCAAAACAGTTTCCATCTGAAGAACTCAATTTTGAACAAGGCCGGGAACATTATGCTTGAAATTAGTATGTTTGGATGTACATATATTATGCTGGACTGCATCGAAAATAAGTTATCCACATTATTTTATTCGAATAAAATAGGATGAATTTTAAAAAATTATTAAATATTGACTAGCAATATATGTTAATTCTATTTGTTCAGTTTTATAAAAAAAAAAATATAACACTGAATAAATATTGCACTATTCCGACACTTATCCAAGCCTTTCTCTCCTAGTCATAAATCGGCATAAAATTGCTACATTTTATAAAATTGATTACTTTCTGGTCCAAATTCCGGTCACTTGATTTTGATTTGCTTCCTTTTTCCAACGGGTTAGCGAACGTGTAGTATTCCCAAGCTTGTTGACCATGAATTTTTACCTTTGCGAGGTGGATAGCAAAACGCTTGGTCAAATTATCCATCTCGATACCCTTCTTACGAAGCCATGTGTCCAAAACTAGAATTTAAATATCACTTCCGATTAGTGATACATCGGAAACAACAAATTTTCAAACAAACAAAAAAGTTCTGATTTGAAACTTAAGATATGAATACATCGAATGCAGGATAAATCAAACCAATACCTTCATGAGCTTTTGAGTAGTAACGCTTTGAAAGTGGATAACGATTTTCGATATATTATTATATATTATTATTATTATAGAGTTTTGGCACTTCCTCAGCAAGCGTGCTGGGAATTTTCACCTACCCCGGGCAATCTGAATGCCAAAGGGGATTAGGCTCTGTGGATCTCATTCGCTGGTTGACTTAAAATCCTATAATAAACGTTTCCACCGGATGTATTAGTTATGGTGATTCAGGAACCTTCTTACAATACAAGTACAAGTTCCAAGAACCACTGTCTTTTGGATGCTATGGAGGTTATGAGATAGTTCCAGCTTTACTAAAGACATTGGCGTAAATAAGGGGGGGCTAGGGGGGGCTAAGCCCTCCCTAGAAAAAAATTAGCCCCCCCTAGGATTTGATAAATTAGTTAGCAGTGATATCAGTTTTCATCATATAAAGTCATGTCCATTTAGAATCCGGAATCATTTATTGTATTGCAGCGGCACGGAAAGTGAACGCTGCAAGAATTCTTTTACAGCGGTTTGTCTACCTAGACACCCACTTGCTGTGGTATAAATTTCACGAAGTTTCGTGCAGCGTGTCAAAAATTATTCCAGATGGAAGCCGCAAGGAGAGAAAAAAGTCTGCACACCCACGTTGATAATCCTGCTCTTCGACGATGGAACCTAAGTCAAAATGGATTTCGGACAGCTTCCTAGCCAAAAATTCTACATGGTGACGGCACGAGGAGTAGTTCCTGCGAAGTCTAAGTTTGATTTTTGAACAAACTTGCAAAAAAACGGATGATTTTGGCAAGGGATATGCAGCTGTGGGGCAAAGACCTAAGTGTTTGTGACGAATAAGACGATGGACTCGAAGATGTACAAGGAGGAATGTCTCAAAAACCGCGGTCGACCTTCCATAAAGCCCATAAAGGTCCCGTGAAGTTTTGGCCAGATTTGGCGAGTTGCCACTACAGCCGGGAAGTCATCCAGTGGTACCGCGATAATAACGAAGATTTCATCGATAAAAACATAAATCCACGCAACTGCCCACAGCTCCGGCCCATCGAGACATTTTGGGCAGTAATGAAGCGGAAGCTTAAGAAAAGTGGAAAAACAGCTCGGGACGCGACTCAGATGACCAAAATGTGGAACAAATGTGTCAAGGAAGTTGACTCCGGAGGTGTGCAACTTTTGATGAGAGGAATGAAGAAGAAGGTGCAAATTTTTCACTAGAATTAAGAAGAAATTATTTGTATCAATAATTTTTTCTTTAAAGTACAGTGAATTACCCTTATTTTGATGTATAAACTTTACTTGTACGTCAATCCGTTACCGAGATACAGATAATTCTATAATTCCGGATTCTAAATGGACAAAGCTTTAGCACACTTCAATGATATTTGGTTGCAGCAACTTGATTGTGACCAAATTCAGTCTCATATAAGTTGCGGCAACCGATCTGTGCTACTCGGGGTGGTTGTTTATCGGAGACGCCTCTTCCTCCTACTGTACGTGGCAAGGTGACTCTCTCAATGGATTTTCGATGACGCATGCGATGCCTAGTGAACGCACCCCGAACACCCCGAAACTGTACGTCAACAAGGGCACGGCAAACGTGTTTATCGCCTTCACTTTGTTGCCGGCCGATAAGAAGCTCTTCAAAATACCGTTGACACGATGCAAGAACTTTTCCTGCAGCTCCTTCTTGATCATCGTGTGGCGAATTCCCTTCAGTTGCAGGAAACCTAGGAACTTGTACGTTTCGCCTTCAACCATGTTTCTTTTGCATTACAGTATAATCGCACGTTTTGGCCCATTTTATGATGATTCAGTAGATGTTGAGTTTTTATAAGAACGTAACCGTGTTTTCAGGGTGTCAGGCCATTTGGCCGAATGTCGTTTTGCCGAAAAGTTGATTTTTATCTTTATTAGCGAGACTTTCAGCCCAAGGCGACCGAAAGTTGAAAAATTTGACCTCAGATTACGAGTAGTGAACAGTGAGAAATGAGAAGTGGGAAGTGAGAAATAAGAAGTGAGAAGTGAAAAGAGAAAAGTGAACTGAGAACTGAGAACAGAGAACTTCTTCCTTCGTCCTTCTTCATTCGTCCTTTCTCCCTTCTTCTTTTCTTCCTTCTCGCTCCCCATTCTTCCTTCTTCCTCCTTCCTTCTTCTTCCTTCATTCTTCTTTCTTTCTTCTTCCTTCTCTCTGCTCGCTTCTTCCTTCTTTTTACTTTACTATTACTTCCTTTTTCCTTTTTACTTTTTCCGTCTTTTGTCTTCCTTCGTCCTTCTTTCTTATTATTTCTTCCTTCTTTCTTTTTCCTTCTTCCTTTTTTCTTATTCCTTATTCCTTCTTTCTTCTTTCTTATTCTTTCTTCCTTCTTTCTTTTTCCTTCTTCCTTTTTTCTTCTTTCTTTCTTCTTTCTTTCTTCTTTCTTTCTACTTTCTTTCTTCTTTCTTTTTCTTTCTACCTTTTTCCTTTCTTCAATCTTTCTTCGTCCTTCTTCCTTCTTTCGTCTTTCTCCTTTCTCATTTCTTCTTCCGTTTTTCTTCCTTCCTCCATCTTTTTATTCTTTCTTTCTTCTTCCTTCTTCCTTTTTCTTTCTCCCTTCTTTCTTCTTTCTTCTTCCTTCTTCCTTCTTCCTTCTTCCTTATTGATACTTCCGTCTTCCTCCTTCCCTCTTCCTACTTCCTTCTTCCTTCTTCTGTTCTCCGTCATCCTTCTTGCTTCTTCTTTCTACCTTCTTCTCTTTTTCTTCCTCCTTTTTCCTTCTTCTTTGTTTATTCTTCATACAGAGATAAGGCCGTTCAAAATATTTAAATAACTTTTTGTCCTACTGGTCTCCGAAAGGTCAAGGGGGGGGGGGGGGATAATAAAAAATAAATATTAAAATGAAAAAAATCTAAAAACTTCTCGGATTTGTTAAAGAATGTTTTGAAAATCCTCAAAATTATCCAAATTTTATTTTGTTGCCCCCTCAAAATATTATTTTTTGGCAAAAAAAAAGTCCGAGGGGGGAGAGACAAAATAGTTCTTAAATATTTGTATCGGCCTAATCTTGTTCGAATTGCTTGCAACTCGCTCTCACTTATCACTTCTCATCTCCTGCTTTCCACTACAAACCCTTCTTACTTCTCACTACACACTACACACACTTAATAAGAAAACGTATTTCAACTATTCGGCCAAATGACCCTTTCGGCCAAATGGCATTCAGCCCTACGACATTCGGCCAAACGGCATTCGGCCAAATGACCCTAAACGGGAAAAGGTCGTTTACCCGAAAGGGTCATTTGGCCGAAAGGGTCGTTTTGCCGAATAGGCCGAAAGGATCATTTTGCCGAAAAGATCATTTGGCCGAAAGGGTCATTAGGCTGAAAGGGTCATTTGGCCGAAAGGATAATTTTGTCGATAGGGGCCATCCAGAAACCACGTGGTCAAATATGGGGGAGGGGGGGTTTGGAAGTGACCACGATAAGCCACATGGGGGGAAGGGGGTGTTGCTCTCAAATCACGTGGTTTTTTTTACACGAAAAACTTTTGGTGAATAACAATAGCGGTGTAAAAAGTACAAATCAATAAGATTTAATGATTTAATCATTAAACGCAAAGCGCATCTTAGGGCCGATGCCCACGTAGCGTCTTTTCAACTCAGCGTTAAAAAGACGCAGGTGTGCATCGAAAAAAAAAAACGGTAACGCAGCGTCGGTCGTAACGCCGATGCATATCTGCGCTATTTGACCATCTTAGCCTTAGATCGTTTTTCTATAAAAAAAAATAAACGAAAAAACAGGTTGCGATTCAATCTCAATTTCCACAACAAAAAATTGGAAAGGAAAAATGGGAAAATATAAAATAAATTCCGCCGCGTCACGCCACCGCCGCAGATGGTTTTTGGCATCACGCCGCCGACACTTTTGCATCAGCGGACTGCAGCTACAAATTTGAAAAATATTCATGTTTTTACAATAATCCAAGAAAAAAACTTCAAAAGAATTTCTTGTGGATATTCAGGAAAAATCCAGTAAAGAAATTTTCTGTAAAAACTTTGACATTACTTCATATAATCCTGATAAAGTGCTGGCATTCAGAATGATTTTTGAACAATTCTCTCTGAAAAATTTTGCTTGGAAATTTTGCTACAAATTGTTAATGAAAAAAACAAAACATCTCCAGTGTAAATTGCGAAAAAATTTCCTAAAAACTCCGAAAAAAATTCCATGTGAATTCTGTCTGAAAATTCAAAACAGTCCCGTGGGAAATACATATAATTTTCGGTGGAAAAAAATGTTCAAATTTTCATATATTTTTTTACATTCTAATGAAATTTTCTACAAGTTCTTTCGAATCTTCACCAGAAATTCTTCTTTATTTCCAAAAGAAGTTTTTCGAACATTCTAAGGAGTGCACTTCAAAATGTTCAGTCTCTGTTCAGTTAGCTTTGCGAGCAAAGGCGTAGGGTTGCCAACCCGGAGATGACGAGCTCGATTCTCGTTCCTGTCTAGGATGTGTTCGGGAAGGAAACATTATTGACATCCTAGGTATAGTGTATCCATCGTACTAGCTACACAAGATATATAATCGTGCAATAGCTGGCATATAAAAGAGTTTAATTTATTACTAAGGAAATGCCAATAGAATATACTAAGTTAAAAAGCAGACCAACTTCCAGTTGGAATATGGAGCCATAGAAGAAGACTTCTAAATTTTTCAATAAAAACTCTTCTGAATTTTCGAAAGATATTAAACAGCCAATGCCACATGAAACACTTTGATATTTCCGTGGATTTTTTTTCAAATTTGGAATTTTGAAATGAAAATTTTTCGGAATACTTTTTTACGCTCTTTGTGAATTCTATCACGTTTTTTTTAAATTTTCCAAGTATTTTTTTTTATTCGAGGCATTATTTAGAATTTCTACGGAAGAGTCTATGGATTATCTTCAAAAAGTTCTTTGGATTTTCAAAAAATAAATCTTTAGAATTCTCGAGATTCTTGTTTTTTTAATTCGTACCATAAATTCTTACAAAATTACATCGGGAATTCATTCTTCTTCGGGAAGTCATTTTGATTTCTTTGTAGGTTCAGCTAAACATTGCTTTAAATCTTTACCATGCAAAGATGCACAGGAAATGATTTAGAAATTTTAAGGAATTTTCACATCAGAAAATCTTTAAAATTTTGATTTAATTTTTAAGGAATTCCTTCAAAAGTACAATTTTTTCGTTATTTTCACTTGTAAAAACATCGAAATTTCCTCCGGAAATTAATTATTGGTGTCTCAGGTAAACTTTTTTCGATTTTCTACTGGAAATATTCCATATTCCGAATAATTTGTTTTGGAAATTTAAAAAAAAAACTGCTGAAAATGTCTAAGAATTTCTTTTGGAAAACGAAAAAAAATTCCATTGGAAATTTAGAAGAATTTCCTTTGAAGATTCATTAAAGTTGCCCAGGATTTTGAAAAAAAAAATTTAGAGGTTCTGTAAAAAAAGTAAGCTGGATTTTTTTTTCTAATTTATACTGAAACCTGTTAATACCTGTTAATATTGGAATATAAACTAATTTGATGATTCTGAAAGCAAAACTCAAAAGAAACAACAGTAGGAGGTTTTATTTGCATCTCGAAGATTACATATTAACTTTGTGATTCTCTGATAAACTTTTTGTTGTAAGAGTTCAGTTCAGATGCTTCGCTGAGATTAATATATCTTAAGAATTTCCAGTACCTCCAGAGCTATACAGAGGGATGAACTTTATAATTATTTAAAAAAAATCACTGTTAAAAAAAAATTATAACATAGGGATATTTTGGAAAATTTCTAAACAATTACAATTTTTTCTCGAAATTTTTATAACATATTCGCGAGTCCACATTTTTTTGTATCCTCCTGATGCATCGAAGGTGTACGAGTTCTAGATATCCTAATACCCGGTACACATTACAACATGATAACATCATCAAAACGTTCGAATTCATGAAAATTTATAATCTCCATGCTGGGTTTAGTTTGATTTTGAATCAGTTGAAATTGTCCATCTTCAAAATTGACGGTTTAACCAAAAGATATTTTAGTTACTAGATAAAGATTGTCGCTGTCGTCGCTGTCCGGAACATCTTTTGCTGGCGAGGATAGGGGAGCTGAATGTCAAAGAAGGAAAATTCATACGATTTGACAGCTTGGTACCCAACATGTACCGGACAGCAGAACAAAGGGAACCGAAGCGACAATCTTTATCTAGTAGCTAAAATACCACCGTGGTCATAGGGGGGGGAGGGGGGTTTGCCAAATGACCACGATAAGCCACAGGGGGGGAGGGGGGG
Organism: Armigeres subalbatus; assembly: GCF_024139115.2. Lineage (NCBI taxonomy): Eukaryota > Metazoa > Arthropoda > Insecta > Diptera > Culicidae > Armigeres > Armigeres subalbatus. Next base: position 83,550 of record NW_026942064.1, read on the forward strand.
TTGAAAATCTTCAAAAATATGACCACGTGGTTTCTGGATGGCCCCTAGGGTCATTTGGCCGAAAGGGTCATTTTGCCGAATAGGTCATTTGAAAAGTGAGAAATTAGGAATGAGAAGAGAGACGTCTCATTTCTCACTCCTCATTTATCATGTCTTGCTGTAAAAAGTGAGAAGTGGTAAATGAGGAGTGAGATGTTAGACGTCTCACTTCTCACTCTTCATTTTTCTCTTCTCACTTTTGACAGCTAGAAGTGAGAAATGAGGAGTGAGAAGAGAGAAGTCTCACTTCTCACTCCTCATTTCTCACTTCTCACTGTGAAAAGTGAGTAGTGCGAAGTGGGTAGTGAGACGTCTCACTACTCATTCCGCGCTTCTCACTTTTTACAGTGAGAAGAGAAAAATGAGGAGTGAGAAGTGAGACGCTTCTCTTCTCATTCCTAATTTCTCACTTTTCATATGAACTATACGGCTAAATGACTTATTCGGCCAAATGTCCTTTTCGGAAAAATGACCTTTTCGGCCAAACGACCCTTTCGGTCAAATGATCCTTTCGGTCAAACGACCCTTCGACGTTTTGTCTTTTCGAAATTTTGTCTCTCAACCTTTTGTTCTTTCGACCTTTTGTCATAGATTCAATTTTTTCCGAAAGAAGGGTAAAAAACTAGAAAAATTGTATTGATAATGAAATTTGTTATTACAGCTTAATAAAGTTAAGAAACTCAGAGGTGCAGACCAATCGGGTTGTACGCAAAGGTGACGTAGGACTACGTAGCTATACGAAATGGATGGTATTTGCCATAATAATTTGTGTCTCTGAGCAAACTGCTTGGAGGTCAACTGAATCATGAAAGCGAATAGTTGCTCCCAGTTGGATGGCTTTGGCAGATTTTGTTCTATTATTGTCAGGGGGGTTTTCGTCGACCAAATTTTATGAAATTTGGCCACAATATTCTTTGATATGCAAAAAATATTTAGGCCAAATTTGAGCATAATCAGTAATCATAATCTGACAATAATAGAACAAAACCTGCCAAAGCCGCCATTCCCCCAATATTTTTTTTTGCAACGTTTGGGTTTTGCCCGTGATGGGAACGTACGTGGTAAAGTGAGGAGAACTTCAAGAATTAGTTACACATAGTTCTTTTCAGGACTATTTATCCAAAAAAAGGTATTGGCGTCTTCGTCGATTATGACATTATGTTTCTGTTAGTCATTAGAATTGAAATCAGTTTTTTCCGAGCCACCATTTTATACAAAAGAAGGTCAATCCGAGATAAATTTTCTTCAAAGTGCAAAACTTAATCGTTTTGCGCCGGCAGAAAGCTACTCTTCGGTAGCAGAATCACAAGCGCTCGATGGAAGGGATGATGGAATAAATTTGTTGAATGGATGTAATCACTAACAGCAACCAAGCTACCACGCCAAACCCGATGCCACCGATACAGTTAATTTTCGGAATTAACTCTTTCTTTCCATAAAATGCTGGTCCTGAGAAGAACCTATTTTCTTTTCCCAATGCGCCTTTCCAATAACTAAATGCATCCAAACGCTTGTCGGCACCTTCCGTTGAAATTGTCCGACCGCCACTCGATGAATTTTCGCTAAGCCTCCACCATTTGGAATAAATTTTCAGCATTGCCACTGGTGCTACCCACGCTTTTGTGCTGCAATGTCCGCTCCGCTGTATCAGATTTTGTTGATTCGCTCGTTGCGGAATCCCAATCAAAATGGCTCGCGCGCGCCGGCAAGCAGCTTTCTTGTATTCAATAAATAAAGCCCGTTAGCACCGCCCCTTTGTGACTGATATGAGTGTAAATATAATGTGAACTCGTAACGATTAATGAAGGGACGGGGCTAATGGAATAACTTCATTAGATATAAGAAAGCTGCTTTCCGGCGCGCGTGAGCCATTCTGATCGGAATTCTGCAGACGACGGACCGTGCGGAGGATGACAAATTCTAAGAATCCTATCAAATTTTCTCGCAAGATTCTGAATTTGGTTATGAGCTGTTGGTTATCTAAGATGTGTATTGTTGTGAAGAATAATGTTTTTAAAAAAGTTCACAAACAAATATTTCCAATAGAATATTTAAAGAAACTTTATCTTATTCTTTGTTTTGCATTTTCTGAGAAATTGTATTTATAAACTTGACGTAGACTTAATAAACTTGACGTAGAGTTTGAAATCAAAACATTGAATAATTTTTCGTTGACGTATTAGCAGTACCTCCTCTATTTTAGTAGGGTTACTGCTCCTTGACTTGTTTCTTATTGTTGTGAATTTTTTCAGCAGTAAGCACGCAGAAGCAACGAAATTGGTGCTGTATTTCTTTGTTTGGAAAACGGGACAGTTCCCCAAGTCTGAATTTTTTTTAATAGAATTTTTAAACTTCAAATACTATCATTAATAAAAAATATATAAATGACCTACATTTGCTTGAGTAAGCTTGAGTAAGGGCTTAATAGTTAGAAACAAAACAATTCTAAGTATGTATTTAATTATTAGTTTTATTTACAGAGGTTTTGAATAAACAAATTGCTAATAATTCTACAAAGCATGGAAGTAGTCGTTTCCAATATCAATACCTATAATCAAACTCCATAGATGCAAAAGTAAGAAGTTAAATGTACATACGGTACGTTTACACAAGTCCTACGTCTACTCGCGGTTATGTTGAAAACATTACCCATTGCTCGTTTTTTTTCATACAAATACGCGTTGACTCATCTTGACGGTCCCTGATTTTCGCAATCGTAAAGTGTACCCCAATATAGAAAAGACAGACGTTTTCCAAAAAGTTATTATTCAATATATCAGTGCATTACATGATTGATAACTAAATTTCAAAATGATAATAAGGATAGCTTGATACGTTTTCAGTTTGATATCATTTCAGTTATTCGCCTTTGCTCGGATTGCGGAAGACCAGATCAGGCGTGAGTTATGTACTTTCCTTATTCTCAACTCCACATTGTTTAAAGAAAAAAAAACAACCCAAAAGTTTCCGACATGTGAGTAGAGCTGGACCAACATCAATATTGTCCTGCTTCAAAGCTGCTCTGTGCCCCACTGAGGTAAGGAACTCCCCTGCCACAGTTAATGGACATATTGCTTCATGAAGTGCGAGTACAATTTGTCTCCTACTTCCAGGTCCAGCACTAATGCATCAAATACCGCAAAGTTCCGAGTGTTTGTTTCTGTTCAAGTTTGTATTGTGTCAGTGAATACTTTCCTACTATTTGTTATTATTTGCAGTTGCCGTTCCATGCATATTAAACAGAATCGGTGAATACAAAACTCTCCAATAGTTGAGGCATGTTTAGGTGCTGGCAATTGTTACCTTTGCAGTTTGCACTTGTCAGTATCAGTTATGTTCAACACTTAGTCGAACAATTCGTATACGCCGAATGTTGTTGAACCAGACATGAAAACAATTTACCCCAATCGCCTCACACAACCCTGCGTCATAGTCATCAACTAGTTTAGCTACCCGTCTAGGAAAACCTCAGCCAAGAAAATTTAATGGGTATAATTCTATCAATGAAAATAATTGAGCTGCAAACTACCCAGAAGTGGTACAATCAAACAATAATAGGTGTGGGCACCCGGCGCGTGCTTTCGGTTTCATTAATCGCTCCGACACAAGTCAAGTCATGCAGCCGCGCGCGCGCCGTCCCCGTCAGCGAGTAGTCGGGTCGGCCGAGGGCAGTTTGTGGGGCAATTTTTTCACGTACGACTTGGTCGTTAATCCCCTCTTGCGGAGCTTTCCCACTCTTATTGGCATCCTTAACAATTTCACTTTGTTTCGTTTCGTCGCATTGTTAGAAACTGAATACGGGGGTTACCTCACAGCGTCGATCGTCATCACCATCATCGTGAACATCGCACCTCTGGCTCACCGTATCAAGCTTAAACGTCGCACAATTATTATTATTTCATGCTGCTGAGCGTCCAGGCAATTGTAACCATTCCAACGAGTACTCCACGATTATTGGTTTCAATTGTGAGTGAGTCATGCAGCTTAGATTGGTGTCGAAACCTCTCCGCTTGTGGCCAGGGCGATGAAGATCTTCAATCGAATTGTAAATTGCAATACGCTGCTGTACAGGTGTTCGGAGTTAAGTTGGGCCTGCTGGATGGTAATCCGCTGCCAATTGAACACCGGTAGCTCATTGTTCACCACAAACGAATACCAACTCTGCCGCTGAGGTGGGCGGAGGGATGATCGAGAGGGAGAAAGGCAGCTAACTGTTGGCGGATTACGTGCTTATGCGCAGACAGCATGAGAAGCATTGCGATAATTGTGCCGCTGAGTTAAAAACATGTGTTCAATCAGTCGACTGCACATTGCTGTTGCTTAGGTTCTGAGCAATTTGATATTTCAGGGGTGAGAATTTCCCGTATGTTCTCAAATGGAAAAGGTCCAATGACCTGGCATCATATTTTGATAGCAAACAGTGAACATTTGACATCTTTTCAATGTTATCGTGGCAGAACTCAAAGGTAGTGGTACACGGCATACTAACGACACGAGGGTGGAAAGTGTCAGCACTGGGGCGATGAACTGATCGATCGAAAATGATAATCTTATGTGTTGGTGCCAAGAACTAACGATGGTGGCATGTGAGCGAGAAGTAAAGTCTTACAAGAAATTAAGCAATGAGTGGTTTTTCAACTTGACCAACAAGTTGAGGTTGTTAGTTTATGATGTGTGATGGTATTTTCAGGCTTTATAATGGCTTGATTTCTCGTGTAGCAGTGAACGGTCGGATACAGTACAAGAACGTTTCGGAATAGTTGTTTCGTTGGATCGAAATTACTGAAATGGCGATCGTTAATGAAAAAATTGGTGTCACTCAAGTCGTAAGGCATTTTTGTGTTATTACTTTAACTACAAATCTATGAATGTTAATTCTAGAAATGAAAAAAAATATTACAATAACATTCCCACAGTTTTAGGGTCAGTGTACTCCAGTTTGTTTTTTACAGTTTTTTTTATCATCTTTTTATGCAGCAGGGGCTATGTCCAAGGGCCAGAGGACTCTGTCCCAGGCCACTGTTAGTGGGGCTTGCCATGTTGTGGTGGAGTTTGACAGTGGGTTCTATTAAACTTCCACTCAAAGCGCACTAACCCAATCACTGGTGTTGGCCGTTGGGAAGACAGACAGGCAGAAGGTTTGTGCAGATCCAATAAGCCGCCTGTAAAACCAACCATTACGTACGACGTAATAAAACGATTGTCAACGACTTAGCCGACGTCTCTAGTTTTCGCAGGTAGCGACAGAATAATTTTCTATGAAACTTCCCCGAAACTTCGACGTCGTGGCGTTGCTTTTTGGAAAGGACAGAAAGTGTGAAAAAGTGGGCATCGAGAGGCATCTTTTCCCAAAGATGTGGCAACACCACTGAGCTAGGAAATGGCTTCATAAGCTGGGCAAGATGAGCCAACGCGTGGTTGGATGGCAGTCAATTAACATAAGGATGTGCAAGCTAAGAATCAAGGGCCGTTTCTTCAACTACAGCATCATCAAAGCGAACTGGCCACAATAAGACGATAAAGAAGCATTCAATGCACAGCTGAAGCAGACATACAATGGACACCAACTGCGGGACGTCAAAATCGGCATCAGCGACATGAACGCTCAAGTGGGAAGGGAGGAAATTATCGAACCGGATATAAACGGGGTGGAAATTATCGGACCGGATATAAACGTGTGGGATTTTTAAAAACATTTCAAATTATTAAGCTGTAGCGCTGGTGGTGCCATAGTTGTGGTAATGGCAAGGATGTTAACGATCATTCAGTAATTTGCGTTCGATCATTTAGTAGTTTGTCAATAACACATTACAGAAGCAGAATTTCAAAATATGTTGTATGGTGGACTTCTAGTGCGAAGGTTTTTCTACAACTTTGCCTAATGGTTCGTTATTAGAATTCAACTAATAATGGAGTTAGAGCGCTAGTAGCAGTAACTTAAACTAAATGATTGGAATTTTGTTATCATTTAGTCTAAGTTACTGAAACTATGGCTAAAACTCCGTTACTAGTGGAAATCAAACAACGAACCATTAGACAGAATTGTAGAAAAACCTTCGCACTAGAAGTCCACCATACAACATATTTTTAAATTCAGCTTCTGGAATGTGTTATTGACAAACTACTAAATGATCGAGCGCAAATTACTGAATGATCATTAACATCCTTGGGTAATGGTGGTTCACCAACAAATTTGACGTAATTAGTTTATTCATAATTTGGCGTCAGCAGTAAGAACTATAAGGTCAGAACTAGTCCAGACGTGAAACAAAACCCTATTTTGATATTGAAATTAAGATAGCAAACCAAGAAAATCCTCAAAATATCGAGATTACAATCCATCCATTACCAAACTTCTATTTATTAAATTTCAAGGAATTTCTGGAGCAACTCCTGGAATAAATAGTATTTCATAAATTTATCCATAATTCTATGGAAAGTCTGCTTGACATTTTTTGTAAATACTTCAAACAATTCTATGCGAACAATTATCCATGAATTAATTTGGTAAGTCATCCAGAACATTCTTTTTTTGAAATTCCTCCAGAAATCCTCTAGATATTCCATCAAAAACTATTCCAGAAATTCATTTTAAAATTCCAATAGGTCTTCCTTTGGAAAATCCTTCGCAAATATTCAGAAACTTCTTCGAAACGTCCTAAAGGAAATGCTGTTGAATTCCACTAACTTCCCACAAATTCCTACGGAAATTTAAATAGGACAACATTGGTAAGTTCCGTAAAAAACATTTTCCGGAAACTAGTTCAGTAATTCTTATAAGGATTATTAAAGGAATTCCTCCAAAAATCCCTTATTAATATTTTCAGATATTTCAACAGGAATTAATTCATAAATTATTTTATTAACTTTTTAGAAAATCTCTACACTATTCTATTTATTAAGAAATTTATCCAGTAGTTCATTTGGACTTTCCTCTAGAAAATTTTAGGACGAAGCTCTAGGAGTATCCGAACGAATTACAAAAGTAATTTCCAAACTTTTGTAAAAGAATGTTCGACATTCAATAGTCTTAAGAGTAATTTTCAGGAGACTTCTGGAGCTGAAGCTAACTTCTGAAGAAATTTATAAGGACTTTTCCGAAGGTTTCCCTGGAAGAATGTGCAATGGATTTAACGGCGGATTTTTTTGAAAATTATTTGGAACTTCTGGAGGAGCCACCGAAAGTATTTTTGGAGGAATTTGAAAAAGAGTTATTGAAGGATTTTCCGAAGGAGAACTTGAGTGGATTTTCGAAAAGTATTCCTAAAGGAATTTCTGAGAGAATTGCTAAAGGAATTTCCGAAGGAGTTTCTAAAACAATTCCTTAGGAAACTTCCGGATGAATCCCTGAAGGGTTTTTCGAAGGAATTTACATTGAAATGTCAATTGGGAATTTTCTTCCTGAATTTATAAAAATTCGCGAAAAACCATTTTTAAGAACAATTTTGGCGTAAACAAACAAATTTCAGGGAAATATTCAGTTTAGTGGGTCGCGTGCACCATTATGTCCCAGCGGAGTTCACCAGTATAATTTTTTTAAAGCAATGATGTATATGTAATAAAATGTTTAACCTTTCCGTCCCCAACGTCTGTTTTTAAGGGCTTTCAAAAATCTAAACTGCTGTAAAAATCGCATTTTTTGACCGATTCTTTCGCAACAAGTTGCATTCCTAGTTTCGAGGCTATCTACAGTACGGTTCCAGAATTATTCCAGATTCCGTTGGGGTCAGTTGTCCACGGAATAAGTGGCCATGTACAAATTTAAGTCAAACCAGGTCGTGCGACACCTCAAACTTCATGATTTTACAAAGCAATGATGGGAATGATATTTTTAGGGTTCCTGGCCCACTCGGATTCAATCCGGCCACATCGGTCACAATCCGGGGACCCACGGAATGGCCATTTTCTAAATTGATTCAAAATAGGTCGTGTGACACCTCAAACTTCATTATTTTACAATTTCGGGCTCAAGAATTCTCCTTGAAATCCTTCTAGAAGCTCCCCTGGAAACTTCTAAATTCCTCCGGAAAATTATCCACAAATTCCACTGAAAATCGTTCGAAAATCTTTCTCAAATTCCTTCGAAATTTCTCTAGAAACTTCTCCGGGCATTCCTCCAGGAACTCTTCCTTTAATTCCCCCAGGATAACTTTCAGGAGTTTTTCCGGGAATACCTCCATAAATTTAATAGCGAAATCCTCTAGGATTTCATTCTGGAATTCCTTCCGCTATTACTTCAGAATATCCTTCAAGAATTCATCTAAAAATTTCTTTAGAAATTTCTCCAGGAATTCGTCCATGTATTTCCTCGGAAATTCTTCCAGGTATTTTCCCGGGAATCGCTTCAGGTACTTCTCCAGGAATTTCTTCCCAAATTTTCCCGCGGAATTGTCCTAGAATGCTTTCCGGACTTCACTAGAAATTTACTCCAGAATTTCATTCGGATATTAATTTGAGAGATTTCCTCCAAGATATCTTCCAGAAATTTCTTCAGAACTAACCTCCGGTAATTTCTTCAGCATTTCATCTGGGAATTTCTGCATTAATTCCTCCTGGTATTTTTTCCGGGAATTCCTTCAGATATTTATCCAGAAATTCCTTCATGAACTTCTCCAAGAATTAGTTCAGGACTTCCTTGGGAAAATTCCTCCGGAAGTGCTCCGGGAGCTCCTCCAGGAGTTTTCCAAGAGTTCCTCCGGAAATCCCTTCAGGATCTTCACAGGGAATTCCTGAGGATATTTGGCAGGAATTTCACGGGAAATACAATTTCGGAAGTTCCTCTAGAAACTCAACTCCGGGTATTCCAACGGCTGTTCCTCTGAAAATTCCTCCGGGAGTTCCAGCACTAGCTCCTCCGGGAATTCATTCAAGCTTTTTTTGGGAATTTATCTACAAAATCCTCCAGAAGTTCCTCGGAGAATTTCTTTGGGAGTTCTTCCGGGAGATCCTTTGAGAATTCTTACGGAAGTTCATTTGGGAGTTCATCCAAGAGTAAGGGTATGCGATAACACACTTTTTCCTAACGAAACGAAACGAAACGAAATTTCAAATGTCTATGTTGATTCGAAACGAAACGAAATATAAATTTACTTTCGAGTCTTCGAAACGATACGAAATCAGGGTCCATTTAATTCGAAATTTTTCGAAACGAAACGAAATTTATTTTTTTTTCCGCGGAATTTTTATTAAATTGGTTTTATATTATGTACGGAGTTTGGATTTCGCTTTTCAAAGTCAAATAACTGTTTTGCGATAAATAGAGTTATAATAAGAGAAGAAGTAGTTTGTGATAAGTCGCCCGTTTATATACCATTGGCAATAAGGCAATACCCCAGCATTTGTGCCGCTTTCAAAGCAATACATCATGGAGCGTGTGCCCCCGAATCAGATCAATCAGTTCAGTTTTATATTAGTAAGTATATAAAAATATAGAAATTGTTTGATTTTTCGTTTCAAATTTCACCTGAATTTTCTTTAATTTTTTGTGAATTTTTTCATAGGGTTAACTCATAGTTTCATTGACGCTAGAGGTCGTAATCGAGTAAAAACCAACCGTATCAAAAAAGAACTGGGTGTAATCTACTCTGGATAAAAAAAAGTGATTCACTTGCTTCGGAGTTTCCAATTCATGAACAATAATGATGCCGGTCATGTGCTTACAGTCAATCCTTAGGGCATACTTAACTCTAAAGCAGTGCTTACCCATATCCTTAAACCTGGTTTGAGACCGAAGTGGAGGTGAAGAAATCGGTTATTAATAAGAGGCGCTGAAAAATGACTTAAGGGCCATTGGAATCCACGACACGACTTTGCATCTTTGACGAAGTTATACTGATCTGAATCATATCTGGTTACATTTACACAAATAGGATAGAATAGTTTAAGATACTTCTCGTTTTCTGTTGGATATTTCTAACAAAATACTGAAGACGAAAACTAAATACGTATTTGTCGACTCAGAACGGACTCATCTCCAATAGCTATGCGAGCAAAGGCGTAGGATTTCCAATCTGGAGATGGCGAGCTTAATTCTCGATCTGGTCAAAGATGTTTTCGGGTTGGAAAATTTCTCGACACCCTGGACAAAGTGTATCCATTGTCTTGCCACCCAAGATACATACTCATGCAATGGCGGACATAGAAAAGTTTTCAATTAATAACTGAGGAAGTGCTAATTAGAGGTGTGCGCCGCCGCCGACAGTTTTTGGCACGCCGCACTAGATCAGTACAGTTGCTAATGAAGAATGTGTATAGCCGCCAGACATTCTAAATATTCACGCTCCTCTAATGTGAAAGTGTACTACACACATGTGGAAGTGTTGGCTTGAGACATGGATTGCGAGTGATTTGACTATGCGTCCAATTTGGGAATCTCGAGCTCGTTCAGTAGCCTCTAGGTTGCGAAGGCCGACGGATGTCCTTCGTAGCTTAGGGTTCGAGTCCCATCGAAGGGAAAGTGGTTACCTCCAATACATTTTCCAAATTAATATCTTCCACATAATGTACATATTCATATATGAGTTTTCACAACATTGTAAATGAAAAAACCGTTGACCGAATAGCTTAATTGGCCCAAAATGGTCGTTTGGCAGAAAGAACCATTTGGCAGGAATGAACATAAAGTGTCGGAGTGTTTTGCAGAAAGTTCAATTCGGCTAAATGATCTATTCGGCAAAACGATTATTTCGATTAAATGGCAGTTGGCCAAATTACATTTTCGTTTAAACCATTTTCGACCCAACAACCGTTTCGGACAAACGTTTACATAATTCCGCCAAATGGAATTCGGCTTACAGTGTTAGTCGGCCAAAGCGACATTCGAACAAATGGTTTTTCGCCGAATGACTTTCGACCAAACGACAAGAAGGGCCATTTGGCCGAAAGGTGTTTGGCCAAATAAAACATTAGACCCATCAGGCCGAAAATGTCATTTAACGAATTAGATATACGACCGAAAATATCGTTTAGTCATTTGGCCGAAAAGGTCATTTGGCCATTTAGGCCATTTAGCCGTATGATCCGTTCGGCCAAATGGCCCTTTCTGTCAAACGACCAAACGGCATTTTCGGCCTGTTGACTCATTCAGTCGAACGACAATTTTGGCCAACAACCAGTTAGAGACAACGTTTTTTTTTCGGCCGATTGTCGCTTTGGCCAAATGAAATTTTTGGTCAAACCGTTTCGCACGAAATATTTCGTCGAACTCACACTCCATAGAACATGTGTCTAGACGATTGACGTCGCTAACCGCACGGCCACGAAGCCCACAAAATATGATGTCATCATATTTTCGATGAAGTAGTTTCGCAGAAATTTCGTAAGTAAAAACAACCATGAATATTGTTGTTCTGATGTATTATTTGCAGGGTTCGTACTTTTCGTTTCGGTGAGTCACAAACAAGCGATTTTTGGGTCGAAGGAGAATCTTTTTTGGCAGTCTGTGGCGAGAAACATTTCACTCGCTCTTATTTCTTTGAAATAAACGAAAATGTGCCTACTTGATGATTTTTTTATCATTCCATCATTCTTACGCCTCATTCGTTGACTGCTTGTTGGGATAGGTATTTGTTCCATAAAGGCTACCCTTGTCTGCAATGGTGAAGGCACGAAAAAGATAAAAGAAGTGAGAAAACAAGCAAATCAACTTTTCGTGGATCGAACAGTGAGGGACAAACAGTTCTCTCATCAGCCCGCATAATGATTTTTCGGTGAAAATCTGCGTGAGTGAGCATTACGATCCCTGATTATTTAACAATGATAGCTGGGAAGCATGCCCAGGTAACCATTAGCACTTTATTTCGCCTTTTCGGCTATATAGGGCTATTATAGAGCCAGTATGAAGTTTGTTAGCTCTGTGGTAGCCTTATAGTCGCACGTATGGCTTATTTTAATGCTTATGGTTACCTGGGTGGTTAAAACAAATATATACGAGAGTTGAATCAACTAGACTGTGTCTAGTCTGTTGGTATAAATCAAGAAACAAACCAGTGAACTATCGCGTATGGACGTATGGTTGATTCAACCATATCTGTGGTTGTATCAACAATAAATATTTTTATTGTTGCAGAATCCATATGGTTGATTCTAACACATTTTTCTCCGTGTAGCAATTGGGAAGAAAACATGCAAATTCTATTAAATTTCCTATGGAGTTTCCGAACACTTTTCCGCGAAAACGAAAACTTTGAAAATAGTTTTATGATTAAGTTCAGCGGCGCAGCCAAAATTTTTGATAATATAAAGTATGGTTTAAGTTAAAATTTGTTTCGAAATTCCGCGGAATTCCGTTAAATTTCGTGAGAAGCTGGTTTTTTTCTAGCGAAATTTTTGTAATTTTACGAAACGAAACGAAATGAAGAAATCAGATTTTGTCTTGCTCAAATTCCGCGAAATTCCGCGGAATTTCGTTTCGAACCACCTGAAACGAAATTTTTCGAAATACCGCATATGCTTATCCAAGAGTTCTTACGAGAGTTACTCTAGAAATTCTTACTGTAGTTCTTTAAGAAATTTCTCCAGAAGTTCCACCGAAAGTTCATCCGAAAATTCCTCTGATAATTTCTCCGGAAATTCCTTCAGAAATTCCTCTGGGAACTCTTCCGGAAATTACTCCAGGAGTTCCTTCTTAGAGGAACACTCGGAGGAAATGTCATAGAAACTGCCAATGGATCTCCCGGAGGAATTCCCGTAGTGACTACCGAAAGAGTTCCCGTATGAACTCCCGGAGGAATTTCAGGAGGAACTCCTAGAAGAATTCCAAGAGGAATTCCCAGAGAAACTATTGAAAGAACTTTGGGACGAATTTCCAGCTAAATTTCTGAAGAAGGCCTAAATGATTTCCTGAAAAAAACCTGCATAATTTCCTGGTAGAGCTACTGGTAGAACTCCCGGAGGAATTCCCGGATAAATACCCGGATGAATTTCCTGTGGAATTCCCGGAAGAACTCTCGGAGGAAAAACCACAGTTATTATCTGCGAGGCTTAGAAACCATTTACCATTTTTACATTCGTATATCATGAGGCTAGCACGATGATACTTTTATGCCCACGGAAGTCGAGACAATTTGCAATCCGAAAATTTCCTAGACCGGCACCGGGAATCGAACCCAGCCACCCTCAGCATGGTCTTGCTTTGTAGCCGCGCGTCTTACCGCACGGCTAAGGAGGGTCCTCGAGGTCGCACGACCTATTTTGAATCTGTTTAGAAAATGGCCGTTCCGTAGGTCCTCCGTATAGTGCACTATGGGGAATCAGGTGGCCGAAAATAAAAAAATCGACTTTCTCTGATTCGTAATTCAAGTTGACCTACTAAATGCTAATGCTTTGGAGCATTAAACCCCAGCATATCAGAACTCTAAGCCATATGGTTATCAAGATATAGGCATTAGAGCCAGACACTTTTTAGTTCTTGAAAAATCAATGCATTATTCAACTGTCAATATCTTCGGCTACAGTAGCTCTTTTCCAACTCTTTAAAAAGTTTCTGAAAGCTTGTTTCATGGACTTGCGAAGAACGGGTTAGTTATGGGAAAATAGGTAGTGAAACATCCGAAAATTACCCGAAGAAAAAAATTTTTTTTTTCATACAAAAAGTTCCATACAAAAAAAGTTTCTCAAAGTTTCGCTTAGCGACTACCACTACGACTTTCTTTGGACCTCCCAGAAGGCACGACCTATTTTTAATCAATTCAGAAAATGGCCATTTCGTAGGTCCCCGGATTGTGACCGATGTGGCCAGATTGAGTCCGGGTGGGCCAGGAACCCCAAACATATCATTCTCATCATAGCTTTGTAAAATCATGAAGTTTGAGGTGTCGCACGAGATGTTTTGACTTATAATTGTAAATGGCCACTTATTCCGGGGACAACTGACCCCAACGGAATCTGGAATAATTCTGAAACCGTACTGTGGATAGCCGTATAGTGGACCGTATAGTGGATAGAATTTAGTATAAATGGAAAATTAGGATCAATCCGGATGGAATGCAACTTGTTGCGAAAGAATCGGTCAAGAAATGCGGTTTTACAGCAGTTTAGATTTTTAAAAGCCATTAAAAATAGACGTTGAGTACGGAAAGGTTAATAAATGTTTCAGCTGTATAATGAATTGTGCAGTCAAGAATACAGGGTTCGCTTGAGCCTTGAAATTAATTACGCACAGCGCACTCTAATTATCTCTCTCTATGTTGAAGAGGGTCCGGTAATTCAATATAATGGTCCTTCGAGCCGGATTATTGGGAAACTATACGGTTCGAAGGACCAAATGTGCTTACCTCCTTCGCTTTCAATCAGTGGGACCTTCCTTTACTGACTTCCAACTGGTCGAAGGTGAATCCTAAATTCCACAAAGATTGCACACACGGCTGTTCAAACTTAGCTTCAGGATTATAACACAAGAGCAAGAGTGTTATTCAAGAATTTAAATAGGATGTTCGATTTCACTGAATGAATTAGGCTTCATGCATCATATACAAGAATAATTTTCAATGTGATTCTTTACTGGACTTTAGGCAGTGGTAATCTCGGTCAATGAACGACAAGAATTTTTTGTTTCAAGTTTGCTTTCATAATGGAAAGGGAGGGAGGAACGAAATTGATCTCTCTTCAATGCTGACTTACTTCCCTTTCTCTTCAAATGGAAGCAAGACAGAAGTTCATTCGATTCAAATCGTAACGAAAATTTCCCACGGATCGCTTTTTAAAATCCACTACTATATAAAAAAAATTCTGGAACTATTAATTCTAATGTTTTCGCCTCTAATTCTATCATGAAAATGCGGTTAACCTTATGCAGAAGTAATCTACACATCCCATAAATCAAAGAGATTCGAATGTTTTTGAATTGTTTGAGTGTATGAACGCGCCGTCTACGGATAAATCCTCTTTACGATTTTTATGCGTATAGCTTGGTATAGCCTATTTTTTCGTCTGCGAGTTATATATTCATATTTAAAATTGAATAAAGCCGATACAATTATAAAAAAAAAACATTCCCCCCGGATTATTTTTGTCTGAAATTAATAAATTGAGGAAGCAATAATAAAATTTCCAGTTTTTTTTAGAATTTTCGAAACATTTTTTAATAAATCCAATGAGTTTTTGATTTTTTCATTTATAGCTTTATAGCCGCGCATCTTACCGCTAGGCTAAGGAGGGTCCCATCAGAAATATTGATACCGTGAAAAGACGAAGCAATCACATCCTGATTTGTATAAGGGTATAAGCGGGATCCTTCTTATGGGTTGTAGGACAAAAGGTCGAAAAGGTACAAACGGTCGAAACAAAAAATCTGAGTCAAAAGATCGAAAGCACAAAAGGTCGGAAGGACAAAATGTCGAAGGGTCAAAAGATCGAAGAGGGGAAAAAGTCGAAGATCAAAAAATCGAAGGTCAAAAGGTCAAAGATCGAAAAAATTAGGGCATTCTTTTGCACATTTATGTTTATTTATGTTTAACTTGATAATATTTCATTGTTTAATTTTTCCTTCTATTAGTCATAGGTTGTTCTTTCGAGATTCGCATATTTATATTTATTTGGGTTTAACCTTATTTTCATGGTTGATTTTTTCCTTCTTTTATTCATAACCTTTTCTTTCGAGTTTCGCATTTTCATACCAAAAGCACCTGATAACATTTCATTCTAGAATTTTCCTTTTGTTCAAGCATAGGGTATTGTTCAGAGGTATATTGTCAAATCAATTGTAATTCCTGAAAATAATTATTCACTCATTTTCATCAAAATGATTATTCGAGATATCTCATTTTAGCATAACATACCATCTTCTAATGACAGTAATTTAATTTTTAACTGCCTAAGAGATGATACATTTTTGTTAAAAAAAATAGTTTTTAAGAAACCATAAATTAATATAATACATTTATTATTATTATTATCAGAAACCGTTACGTTTCGCTGTAAAGTAGGGAGGGGTATGGAATTGCTCAAATTTGCGTTACGTAATTTGTGAACGTTTATGTTTCATTTTGATATCAACTAGTAACCCTCTAACGCCCAATACGGGATACTTTTTGCCTTTCTCGTATACTAAGTATACGTAAAGGCTATATGTTCGCTCCAAAAATGAACTTTTTATAGGAGGCCCGGAGACCCATAGTGTTATATACCAATCAACTCAGCTCGACGAATTGAGGTGATGTCTCTGTGTGTGTGTGTGTGTGTGTGTGTGTGTGTGTGTGTGTGTGTGTGTGTGTGTGTGTGTGTGTGTGTGTGTGTGTGTGTGTGTGTGTGTGTGTGTGTGTGTGTGTGTGTGTGTGTGTGTGTGTGTGTGTGTGTGTGTGTGTGTGTGTGTGTGTGTGTGTGTGTGTGTGTGTGTGTGTGTGTGTGTGTGTGTGTGTGTGTGTGTGTGTGTGTGTGTGTGTGTGTGTGTGCGCACCAAAAGAGCAAAAAGTTTAGCTCACTTTTTTGCACTTACCCTCAACCAATTTACTCGCAACAGGTTGCATTCGACGCAGTATACTGCCCCATTGTTTCCTATTGAAAATTGGCCAGATCGGACTATGGGCTTGGAAGTTATGGCCAAAATACTTTTTCTCATAAAAAAGCGCGTAAAAAAGTCTAGCTCACTTTTAATGCACTTACCCTAAACGGATTCCCTCACAACAGGCTGCATTCGACGCAGTATTCTGCCCCATTGTTTCCTATTGAAAATTGGACGGATCGGACAATGGGCTTGGTAGTTATGGCCAAAATACTTTTTCTCAGAAAAAAGCGCGTAAAAAAATCTAGCTCACTTTTAATGCACTTACCCTGAACCTCGCAACAGGTTGCATTCGACGCAGAATCTTGTCTCATTATTTCCTATTGAAAATTGGCCCGATCGGACGATGGGCTCAGAAGTAATGCCCAAAATACTATTTTTCTACCGCACGAGAAAGGCATCATCACCGCTAGGTGGATTAATCTGGGTTTTTTGTAAATTTTAATTGTTCAGATTTCAAAAGTGTTTGATGTTGATCAATACTTGTTCAAATCTGGTTAAAAATTAATTCTAAACTAGAAAAACAAAATTTTAAAAAGGTGAAAGTGATGAAATCGCCAATTTGAATGTATTGCCTAAAATGTGTTCAGATCGGTTTTAGAAAGCAAAATAGTGATTTTGAGCAAAAACAAATATTTGGTGTTATAGGGTCGTTAGAACAGTCTATGATAAATAAAATGAAACCTCTAATCTCTGTCTATTCGACTTTTTTTTTCTGTCGACCGTTTGTCTCTTTGATACTCCGTCCTTTCGACCTTTTGACCAAATTATTTTTTAAACCTGCTTTTCATTCAACTTTCTGTTATTTTTTCGACCCTCCTTTCCTTCGACCTTTTGTCCTTTCGACCTTTTATCCTTTCGATCGTTTGTTCTTTCGACCTTTTAACCTTGTCACCTCCCCCTTGAGGGGGGGGGGGGGGGGCATGAGACGGAGACAAAAGTTCGAAAGAGGCGAAGATGGCACTGGTCCCCATTGCCCACGTACCCAGAACCGCCAACAATAGGTTCAAACTGTATAGTGGACCCATTAACAAAAAAAATAACACTATTCGGAATCACCGTATCGAAGTAAAAACATAAATTTTACATGCAATAAAAATGTATTTTAGTACTTACGCTTAATTTCCTTAACCTAAAGTTTAGTATGTGTGTGTGTCAGTGTAAAAATGTATCCCTCGGCGACTGCAAACCGTCATGTCTGTCCGGACAGACCCAAGATGATTGCTGGCCTCTGCCAGCGATCCAAGCCAGCCACTTCAATTCGCCGTCGTCTTGGGATGTTGCTCTCACAAGCCGCTACATAATTTTTGCAGCGAATGAAAGGCCTGTTAATTAAACATCAATCATCACTTCGTTCGTCACTGATATCACGGTTCGGAGTTGCTTTTCTTAATTTTCATTTTTCACTCTTACCGATCTCTAAGCAAATCTAAACTCTACTCCATCACTGTTGCTTCTCGGTGCAGATACCAAATATGGGCTAACCAGCTGCAGGCTTTCATAACTGTAGGGTGGATAAAATTAGCACTTCGGTTTAAACCAGCTTCTCAGAGCTATTACCTGGCCCTAAGCCATAATCAACACCCACTGCACTGCACTTCGTTTTGTTCTATTCCCGTCGGTCAGGCAATCAATCACAAAAATACAACTTGCTTGAGCACTCGCGCGTATGCCTGCTTGGCAGTTAACCGACAACTAAAAGGGAAGATCGAATCGGATATCTCTGCCTACCGATATGTGTGGCTGACCGTTGTTTGTCGTGCTGATGATCATTGAGTTGAGAGATTGACTCCGGGGAGGATTCTATAGGATGCTGCGAGAATATTGGATGGATCGGGTTCCTGAAACAAAATTATGGCGTGCTTGGTAGCCAGTATCATGCTGCTGCCAGAAGATGCTGCATGCTAGGAACGTAATTTTTCAACCGCCTTCAGCTGATGTTCGCTTGAGGAGATTAGAATGTGGCTCTCATTTGGGTATCAGCAACGACTGTTCTGTTGGTGTGTTGTGTTCTGTGTGCTGTGACTTACATGGGGATAGATTTTTGTTTCCATTCCGTGTGGCGATTGAATCAGCTGTTTTGCAGCTATCGCGAGGCAGTCGGACGTGTGCAGGTTACAACCTTTCGACCTTTTGTCATTTAGACCTTTTGTCCTTTTGACCTTTTGTCCTTTCGACTTTTTGTCCTTTCGACCTTTTGTATTTTCGATCTTTTGTCCTTTCGACCTTTTGTCCTCTCGACCTTTTGTCCTTCGACCTTTTGACACTGTTTCCTTCTTATGAATGAGTGTGTGGTGATCTAGAGATAGCTGCACTTGAATGGCGATGCAACAGACAATGAATGCTGGGTTATAAGACCGAAGAATGATGTGAGTAGGTGGAAAGAAGAAGGAATAATGAAGAAGGAAATAAAGAAAAGGAATAAAGAAGAAGCATGATGGAAGGCGATATAAGGAAAAAGGAAGCAGGAAGAAGGAAACAAAAAAGAAGAAGGAAAAAAGAAGAAGGAAGAAAGAAGAAGGAAATAAAAAGAAGAAGAGAGGGCGAAGGTAAAAGGAAGAAGAAAAAAGGAAGAAGGAAAAAGGAAAAAAGAAATAAAGAAGAAGGAAAAAGAAGGAAGGAAGAAGGAAAAAGGAAAGAAGGAAGAAGGAAAAAGGAAGAGGAATAAAGGAAGAATGAAGAAGGGAGAAGCGAGAAGGAAGAAGGAAGAATGAGGAAGGAAAAAGGAAGAAGGAGGAAAGAAGAGAGAAGAAGAAATAATGAAGAAGGGAGAAGGAAAAAGGAAGAAGAAGAAAGAAGGAAGGAAGAAAGAAGAAGGATGAAAGAAGAATGAATAAGGAGAAGAAAGATAGAAGAAAAAGGAAGGGGAAAGAAGAAGAAAAAAAAAGGAAGAGGAATGAAAGAAAACGGGTGAACGGTGAACGAAGAACTTATCATTTTTCACTTTTTGCTTATTTTTTCTCATTCGGCACAATTAACCCTCTGCCACCTTTGCAAAAGTTCGACCGACAAAACCTTCATACTGTTTTGCACACCATCCACTTTGGTCAGTCTGATCAGGTGAACCCGGTATTCACGGCATTTTCTGAAAGATTTGCCGTACAGTAAAGATCTGGTCCGTTGTCGACTGGCCGCCAACTAATAACTTCCGATGAACTCATTGCCTATTGGTGACAGACGACGGAAGATGATTTGAGATATCACTTTGTAGGCGGCATTAAGGATGGTGATCACTCGAAAATTCACACCAGCTTATCGCCTTTCTTTGTAGATGGGGCATTTTACCCCTTCTTCCCACTCCTCCGGAAGATGTTCAGTTTCCCAGATTCTGACTATCAGTTTGTGCATGCAAGTGGTCAGCTTTTCCGGGGCAATCTTGATAAGCTCAGCTCCGATACCATCCTTACCAGCTACTTTATTATTGATATTGATATTGATATTTATGCTCAAAGCAATTCCAATGGTAAAATTTTGTTTGAAGATTGTTCTGCGGGATATTATACTATTCAATATCCCAATGGACCATTTTTTTTCCTTCAGTCGAAATCCTTCTACAATTGATTTGGTTTTAACTGATTCAAGTCAGCTGTGTGGCCAATTGGTAACTCATGTAGACTTTGACTCTGATCACCTTCTTGTGACATTTGAAATCTCACAAGAAGCCATTAATAATCCAATCAGTTCTACTTTTAATTATCATAGAGCTGATTGGGATTTATATAAAACGTATATCGATAGAAATTTTGATGTTGATATTCCTCTCGATACCAAAAGTGATATTGATAATGCGCTCGTATCTTTGACAAATTTAATTGTCGAAGCCAGAGGCATTGCAATTCCTAAATGTGAAATTAAATTCAACTCCATTATTATTGACGACGATCTTCAGCTACTGATCCGTCTTAAAAATGTTAGGCGAAGGCAATACCAAAGAACTCGCGATCTCACATTGAAAGATATTTGGTGAGATTTGCAAAATTAAATTAAAAAACGTTTCGCTATTCTGAGAAATACCAGCTTTGAGAATAATGTCTCGAAGTTGGATCCCAGTTCGAAACCCTTTTGGAAATTAATGAAAAAAGCCAATTAATGACAAAAGCCAATTCCAGCGCTTAAAGAGGGAAATAAAATTTTATTAACAAATGGCGAAAAGGCTCAAAAACTTGCTCAGCAGTTCGAGAGTGCCCATAATTTTAGTCTAGGTCTCACTAGTCCAATTGAGGATCAGGTTACACGGAGCTTCGAAGACATTCTCAACCAAGAGAATGTTTTTGACCCTTCGTTGGGAACTAATTTGGATGAAGTAAGATCTTTTACTAGAAAATTTAATAATATGAAAGCACCGGGTGATGATGGTATTTTCTACATACTTATCAAAAACTTCCTGAGAGCTCTTTATCGTTTTTGGTAAATTTATTTAACAAATATTTTCAATTGGCATACTTCCCAGATAAATGGAAAATGCCAAAGTTGTTCCAATTTTGAAGCCGGACAAAAATCCAGCTGAGGCTTCTAGTTATCGCCCAATCAGTTTGCTTTCTTCAATAAGCAAACTGTTTGAAAAGATTATTTTAAATAGAATAATGGTTCATATTAATGACAATTCTATTGTTGCTGATGAGCAATTTGGTTTTCGCCATGGGCATTCAACCACCCATCAGTTATTAAGAGTTACGAATTTTATTCGACTCAACAATTAAGAAGGATTTTCGACTGGAAATGCATTTGACAGTGTTTGGCATGGAGGTTTGATTATAAAATTGATGAATTTTAGTTTTCCTCTGTACATTATTAAACTGATCCAAAATTATTTATCAGATCGCTCACTGCAGGTAAATTGTCAGAATTCTAAATCTGATAGATTACCTGGGGCCCATATTGTATAACATTTTTACTTCTGACTTATCTGATTTACCACCAGGGTGTCAAAAATCTTTGTTTGCAGATGACACGAACCTTTTGTCATTTGTAGTAGATTGCAAAAAAGTTTGGACACTTTCTCCCCTTACATGCAGAAATGGAAAATTTCCCCGAATGCTTCCAAAACTCAGTTTATAATTTTCACACATACGCCGAGAGCTTCTCATTTGAAACCTCCTAGCAGGCATATGAATGGGGGTCACTATGAATGGGGTTCCAATTAATTGGTCTAGCGAAGCTAAATATTTAGGACTTCTGCTAGATCAAAAATTAACTTTTAAAAGTCACTTTGAAGGCATTCAAGCCAAATGTAACAAATATATTAAGTTTCTATATCCACTTATAAACAGAAAATCAAAACTTTGTCTGAAGAATCAACTTTTGATTTACAAATTTTTAGACCTGCCATGTTGTATGCTGTGCCAATATGGACTAATTGCTGCAATACCAGAAAGAAGGCACTTCAGATGATTCAAAATAAAATTTTGAAAATGATTCTGAAGTTGCCTCCGTGGTATAGTACCAATGAACTTCATAAAATTTCTAATATGTATTGAGACATTGCAACAAATGTCCAACAAAATAATTTCCAATTTTAGACAAAAATCGTTGCAATCTTATATTCCAACGATTAGCTCATTGTACCCTTAGTATTAATTAGGTTAAGTTTAGTTTAAGTTGAAAACGTTGTAATTCCTACTTGGTTCAATTCAACCAGAGGAAAAATCATAACTGCCAGAGGCAATCGAAATGTATTTAATAATAACCAAAAATGTAATATAGCAAATAAGGATGATAGTGTTAAGAAAACACGGAAAACCCAGTCTAAGAAATGATATTAAATTTATTAGATAATTAGCAAATAAAATTAGTAAAAAAAAAGTTTTTTGAGCAAGTCATTTTAATAAAAAAAATTAATATCATACGTTGCATATGATTAAAAATTCAGTCATGCAAAACAACAAATTTGTAAATTTCCATAACTTTTGATTCTCTAGGCCTAGATGAAATATTTTGAAGTGGCAGAACAGGAATTATAATATTATATCTTCCAAAAGGCAAGTTCAGAATGGATGGAAATTTGTTTCGTTAGTAACTGTTACACCGTGCCACCTCACGGAACGGTTTCTCAAATAAGTTGCTATTTCTATAGTAATTTAATAATAAAATTGAAATTGTGCGTGCTCAGTCAATTAACAACCAAATTAGCTAAAATAATTAGGCATAGAGGAGTGAAAAAGTTGAAATTTTAATCAATCTAACAACACAAATCGGCGTCTGAAATGATTTATTAGTAAATGAGTCAAACTCTGACTAAATAACTTTATCCATCCCTGAGTACACCTTATGGTAAAATATGGACTGTTCAACTTTTGGGCATTTCGCAAAAACTACTACATACACACAATTCGCTTTAATTCTAAAATTGCAAACATTTACTAGGCTTAAGATGTTAGATTTTTGATATTTATTGTTGTAATGTAATGCTTTGCTCAGATCATGTGAGCTTTCCAGTCGTTTCGCCTGCCGTTATGCGTGTGTTCTATCACTGAGCACCCCATGTTTAACTTCGGAAAGACTTGTTTGAAATTGCTTCGATAGGGCACCAGAGAGCAAAAAGTTTCTCTCACGTCACGTATGCAATGTACAGCTCACACACGCTCAAATTATTCAACTCCTCATTGCGTGCTCCATGGTGGACATTACGATGCGCACGAGTTTCATAAAGTCAGATCTGGAAGACATGGTTTTCGTACAAAACCGTAGAACAAATAAACTATATTACTATACTATATTAAACTATAGATGTCAGACATACCGAAGTGTTTTGTACTGTAACTAACTAATGAACAAAATTTTGTTCCAGTCATCCTTGGCGTGCAGCTTGAAAGGCGCCAAAGCAGTGAGTTCCCTCTGATGATGCAGCCTTGGCTCGGCGAAATTGCGCGCCTTTGATAACTGAGTATGGCGCTTGCCATAGCGAAGCAACGTAATACAATTCAGTGTGAGATATCTCATCGCCACGTGGGTGTTGGAAAAAAAGGAAAATGTAGGTTGGAAAACGCGCGCCCTTCCGAGCGTAATAAAGAAATATATAATATTGCTACCTACGTGGGATCAACTTCAATCGGATCCTGGAGAACTCCGTACCATGATAAGAGAAAGAAAATGGTTCACGTGACCTTTAATGTTCCAGTTTTCGCGCAATGCGTAAATTCTATAAGAACTAGACTGTGAGGCCGTTTGTTGGGTGACTACGCATTTGATTTATCTGGAATTGACTTCAATATACATTCGTCTTATTTCGAAAGCGATTTTGCTGTAGGATAATTTAGTGAGAATCGATTCTAGGAACATAAAATCCGATCCATTATGAATAATTTGATAAGAGAGATCGACTGGAAGATTTGTTCTGGATTTTTTGGCTTTCTCAGTCTTATGTATTCAAAACGATGAGTTTTGTTTTGCCCGACGTTTCGGCCTTTTATTTTGGCTTTTGACGTAGAACTACGTCTGTCTTTTCTATATTGGGGTACACTTTACGATTGCAAAAAAATCGAAAAACGAAAATTCTCGGTCGTTTTTTACGCGTTTTATTTTTACACGAATTGCCTTTTTACGATTTTTTTTTCACTAGAATTTCGGGAGTAACGCGATTTATTTAGACATATTTTGGAATTTATGCGGTTTTTTACGTTTTTTTAATTTACGGCCCATATCCTCCGCGTAAAAGCTGACTCCAGTGTGTTACAATATTTATGTATGATTATTTACTACTGAACACTTGCTAACAGTTTAGCAATCGGTTTTGGTGAATCAGTCAAACTCGTAAGTGCATCGCAAGCTTCTTCTTCCATAGCACTACATTCCAAATGGAACTTGGCCTGCTTTCAACTTTTTTTTTTCCTGTTCGGGTGTACCACTACGACCAGTTATTAGATCTATTGTAGCGTTACCCGTATCCTTAGTGTTTAAGTGCATGTCGAATTACTCTATTACTATTGATAAGCAATGCAGTATCGGTTTCGATTCAGTTATTGTTTTGTTTTCTCAAGAGCACCATGACAAGGTCCCGCTATTTAAACCCTTCACAGAGAGCAATCCCGTTGAAGGTGCGCCCCTTATCAATAGGAAATCAATCCTTTCTTGAGAAAACAGAACAGTAATACTGTTTTTGGCCATGCATCGGAGCCCTAGCCACATCCTTGTCTTGCTTCTAGAATATCCCCAGTAAAACTCTTAAAACTCGGGATTAAGCTCTGTCTACAAGACCATTTCAAGCAAGAGAATTTGTTCAGTAATAAGAACTTCCGTGTGTTCCTCTCACTACCATTCTTCACCAGTTCAAGAAGAGTTAGTACGTATTTAAACCCCTAACTCGATTTTTCCAGCAGTCAGTTCAGTCTAGGTCTAGCCGGGTACCGAGGTTTTTTTTTTTTAATAATTGCTTGAAAAGTTGTTTCCGCTGCATACAGTTTAGCCTCGAACAAGAGGAATTCGAGTCTTTCAACTGTCTGCAAGGTAACATTACTGATTACAGAGAGTTAACTCCTTGTGTGCCGCTGTAAGCAAGCTCAAAGCAGACGATTCATTGGTGGCTGCAATGATGGACATGAACTTATTATGCATCTCGAGAAAATATAGAATACTGCGGCTTCCTGCTGGCTGCTTCTCAGGTAATCGCAACAGTCACTAAACACGACAGTGTCGAAAAAAATCATGCCCACCGTATGCACTTGTCATGATAAACACTCTCCATGTACTCAGTGATTCCGGTTGCCTTTCACTTATGCAATCGAACACTGCTGTCATTTGGCGAAAAGCACGTGGTTTTGTTTTGGGAGGGAAAATTATCCCAATCGTTTAACCCGGCGGCTACCTTGACGTCTGCCTTCGCAGTCGAGCCTGCGAGAGTAAGACCGCCGCGAGAGTCTAGAAAAAGATAAGCGCGACAATATTATGATCTCAATAATTGAAGGTTGTTTAAAATTAGTCAGTGGCATAAGTGATGCAATAACTAGGAGGAGGGTATAGAATCAATCACATTCAAATTTAGTTAACGACCCCGAAAGGTCATTGAAAACATGGCATTTTCCATAAGACTTGACAAGAAAAAAATCTTTATCTACTCGGCGCCTCGAACCGTGGACCTCTTGATCTGCAGGCCCTGACACTAGCACGTAGCCCACTCTAGATCCATATCAGTGGGTCGAGCATACTGGATGACATTGCTCATAAATCATGGTCAACTATGTTTTAGCATGGGGGGAATATTCTTGCTTGACTACCCTATTCAAATGTTGAGTATTTCATGAAAACTGCATTATTACATGCCGAAGCTTATTTTTCAGAATAAAGTGATGTATGGACGAAACTTCCGCAACACTTGAAGGAAATAAACTAAATAATTGAATTGGGCACATACTGAAAATTGTTACTACCCTCAGAAGCACCTAAAATTATTTTTCTGGTTTTTAGCCATTTTTTTCAGCTAAATCTACTAAAAAGTCATAGAATAAGCCTTTTAAGCATCCTAGTATCAATGACAAAGTGGTAGGTAATAGTCTAAAAAAGCTTTTCACGACTAATGCTTCTACTATGTAGAGTTAAATTGATGCATTCAGACGACATTTCTATGAAAAAGTCTAAAAAATCACAAATCTCGTTTGATGCACCTCTAAATCTTCATGGATTTGGCTGAAAATTGGTCAGGAGGCTCCATTTAAGATACTCATTTAAATAGAGGAGTGGCACTTTGAATCTGGAATACTTTTGAAAATGGTGAACAGATCTAAACCATGGTTTGTAATGCTCACTCAATATCAGCAGACAATCACGAAAACTACCAGTACTGCCACCAAATATATTATATTAACAATATGGTTCACTTCGAGCTTTTCCATACAACGAAATAGCGAACCATTTGCCGGTGATAACAACATCATCTAGCGAGCAAAGAGGAATCTAAACGTGTTTTCTTCTTGTTTATTCTAGCAAATCTTCCTGCCAATTTACAGTGACTGTCATACTGTTGAAAAGTTTTCATACGACAGTGCAGGGATGTCCATACTTTTTTGAATAAATCGATCATCAGCAGATCGATTTTTTTTCTTTTACACTTATTACGATAATACAGAAAAATAAATTTTGATCCGACTGCTCCAATAGAAGCTGTTCCGCATACAAGAAAATGCTTGCGGCGCGTTAGAAAATATTGATTCAATTTCTTTTGGGTCGAAAATAATTGCAAGCATTAGCTAGTTTTTCGCAAGATTTTTTATCCATAGTTGCCAGCATCCAGGTGCTAACATATATGCGTGGAAAGCAATGTTTAGTTTTTAGTAAACCACCAGAAAGTTTGCATCACATGCGGGTGTTCTCAACAGTTCTTACTTTTCTCGAAAAATGTATTTGATGTTAGTTAAGCAGGAAGGTATTCGCAACTTCACCTACCAAATATTTTTTGCTAAATTTGTTTCATTTTTATAATATAATCAATAAGTAAATTATCGTAATATTGATTCCAGAACTAATATTTCTAGTGCCTTTCATTTAAATGCTTAAATTTCCTTTTGAGTTAGAATTTCAGAATTTCAGTTTTATATCTATGGATGGGTTTGTATCCATGCTTTCACCGAAGGCAAAATTAATAAAAATTAGTCGAGCTTTTCTCTGCATCCTCTGCAGTGATTTAACGGATTTGCAAGATTTTTCGCGATTAATTTGTCACAGGCCTTCACAGCGGCTTCCCAATCATCAATTAGCAGTGAATCCAACAAGAATGTGACTAAAAATCTTGATCTTCTCCGGTATCTCCGGTATGTTATCGATCATTTAGTTATATGTTTTTAATCATTTAGTAGTTTGTCAATAACTCATTCCAGAGTAGGGTGTCCCAAAAAAAATCGATGTTCGAAAAGTCATGGTGCTCAACCCTGAAATGAAAGATATACCTGTCTGGATAATTTTTGTAGAACAAACCGAATTTCTAAAAAATTGTTTAGAGGTCGCGCCAGATCGATTTTTGAAAAATGAGCTTTTTTTAGGTCAAAAATCAAATATTGGGTCCTTTCACAATTTTTTTTCAGGGACACCCATTCGTTTTATATTTTTTATTTTTCTGTGGATCTTTGCCCATTTTCTCCATGAATTAGTTTTTGGTATTATACGTGTTTACAGTCTGCACAATTTTCTTAAATATCGAAAAAAGCACATTTTTTGACTATTTTTCGAAGTTATTTCATCCTCACACAAAAAATATTTTTTTCTTGTTCAGAAAAACTTACATACTACAAAGAGCTATTTATAAGGAGTATTTTCATAAAAAAAGATCCAAGAAATCTCGCTTAACTTTTCAAAAAGATCTAAGTAACATTTTTTTCATGAATTAATTTGAATAGCGCAATCAACAGGACAACATGAAAGCTATTGATTGCAGTATTCAAATTAATTCATGAAAAAAATGTTACTTAGGTCCTTTTGAAAAGTTAAGCGAGAAATGTTGTTCTGGGGCTGAGATATTGCAGTTTTAGTAAATAGTCAAAAAGTGTGCAAGTTCGGTACTTTTTCTTTACATGTTATAATTTCATCAAGTTGCATCAATATTTTAATTTAAATTAAAAATAATTCAAAAGCAAATAAATGGGAATATTTTCTAGGTAACATAGCTTTTATTTCCGATGGAGTTGGTTTAACCAATACCTGAATTACAGGATTTGGTCGGAGTATATGGATGGAGCCAGTTATAAAATGATATCACACCCAACAGATAATATGTAGCAATATACAAGTAATCAGGATTACTATGATCTCTTTATTAGTTTTGATTCAATCATAGGATGCTTTTCAGGGTATACAAAAAACAAGGCAGGCTCAGCACGTATGTAAACATTCAGTTTGAATTTAAACATGTGTCGTCACTACTATCTTCGCACAAGCTGAACTGAGACAATGCTCTACGGTCTCAGCATGCTTATTTTTGTACTCTAACATGTGACGTTAAAATATGCGTCTCACTTGAAGTGTCATTTTTCAGTTTTTACTTTACGTTTATTCCGTTTTTACTTTTCCAATATCTCAAGTGAACTCATGGAAAAGCTGTCGAACTGATACGACGAAAAAAAATGTTTGACTGTCATATGACATATCAAAAGCATCACGGTATACAGACAACAAGGTAGGCTCGTAAGAAAAGTGACACGATGAGAGTGACGCATATTTAAGCATGCTGAGACCGTAGAGCATCGTCTCAGTTCAGCTTGTGCGAAGATAGTAGTGACGTGAGTTCTAGACCAACATTTGAAAAGGGCGTAACAGCCAAAATTGATTCCTTCTGATTCTTCGTCCACATATATAGCTGTATATGTAGACGAAGAATCAGAAGGAATAAATTTTGGCTGTTACGCCCTTTTCAAATGTTGGTCTAGAGTTATAGTGAGAGATAGTAGTGAATGTGAGTTAAATAGTGACAAGGGATATTTCAAATAATTTTGTGAATAAACAGATGAATAGATTCAAAATGTTTCATATTTGTAAATTTATTGAGTATTTTCAGAGCGTGATATCATTTTTTCTCAGTAAAAATTAATAATAAATAATTATTTTCTTAGCTTGTCACTAAATTAACCAAAATGTTCATCGGGAGTTGATAAACGGATGATAAGCCGTGCAGATAAAATGTCATTCGACTATCATGATAACACTACCTTTGTCAGTAGTTAGAAAATTATGTTTTCGACACGTGAAATGTCAGCAAGAAAATACAAAGACATGTCACAAGCTCGTAATCTGAACTAAATGCTCGCAAAATCCATATATGTAAATAGTAAAAATGCATGAGCTCCTGTACGATATAATATAAAAATGTCTTTTTCAAATTGATACTTCCCAAAAGTATAACCAGGGACAGAAAAAGTCAAAGTCAAAACTACACTCAAATAGTTGACATCCAACACACAGTCTAGTTGCCAGCATTTCACAAATTTGAATGTGCGAATGAATAGGACGGTATGTACACGAACAGCAGGAAGCGTCGAATCTCGGTGTCAGCGTTGTTTTGTGCGGTGTCAAAATCAATCTTCAGTTTAGTACATTGATATTCAATTTGAAATCTCAAAATATGAATATCATTTCATACTGCAGTGCATGGATTTAACATTTTGAAGTCAGATTCTTAAAAGATATGAATCTGTTTAGTATATAAAGTAAAATAATCATCATTTATCGGTGCAAATCAACCGCAATTCCAAATATTCATTTCAACCCCGGTAGATATTCATTTTTTACGTTCGATTATCAATCGGCTGTTAAGGATCGGGCGGATAATTTGGTATGGAAGTTTGACAGCATGCTGCGAGATATTCGTGCCTGCATTGTCGAGCGTCTGATCAAAACGTCTATCCAACTGATAGTAAAACGAAGATTTCCGTCCTTGAGTATAACCTTGTTTTTGTTTTCTGAGTCGATTCTTTGACTTTTTTATTGTCAAATTTCCCAAAGAATTGTATTATTTGATGCATCTAAATATTTTTAAAATTAAAACAACAAAAAATTAAAAATATATGGCAGCCAAACGAGCTGCAGAATTGGGCCAATGTAAGATGAAAACCGGTAAAAAAGTGTGAGAACAGAGAGCGAGTATAAAACGAGATGTGGATGCAGAATATTAAGTATTAACTTCAACAGCAACCTCTTAGCTTTCCAAATGTTCCACCGTGTATCGATATGAGGCACCGGCGGTTCAACGCGCAACATCTAATATGTTATACATATTAGTAAAAAAATGTCTACCACAATTTTGCTACAACATTTGATTTTCCGTTGGTATTCGATTAACTTTAATCGATTATGATGATGATGATGATGATGATACTACCATCTATTGTAGCAAGGCACCTGCCGATAGCACTGGCCATATCTGACAAACGATTTGATCATGATTATACTATTGTTTGTATTTCATCAGACTCCTGTATGAAGGGCCAAAATGGGTGGGGTGGTTCCATAAGCAAAGACACTTATGCGAATCCACGGGATGAATAGAGAATCTCCTTGACCCAATAGATGGGGAGAAGAGCCCGCCCTTTATCCACGAGATGCCAACAATAGGAAGTTGACGATTCCACTCTTCCTATCCAAATCGCTTCAATCGGGTGCCCTGATGGTTTTTTTATGGTATATAATCATATAGTTTCAATGTAATTTGGAAAATATATATAATGGAATTCTCTCACCAAGTTTCAATTCTATGTCCTGGATGAGGAAGGACCTTTCTTCAACGCCAGCTAGCTTTAGATTTATGCCTTCAGAGATAGAAAACCAACAGCTCTTCAAGAAATGTTTTGGTTTTGATCGGGGAATATGCTTAATTCTGGTTCAAAGATCGAGAAATTGATATCTGGATTTCTGAAAAGATGCAATAAAAAGACGGATGGCAGTATCATACATAATAACATAATTGTTTTGATTAATATGAATATGTATTCTGACTTTTTTGCCTCTCTCGTACAACGAACTTCTTTTTCAACCTTTGTTAGATTTAAAACTCTGAGCGAAAAAAAGTTAAAATAAGCTTTTTATTATATAGCGTACGTATAATAAACGTTGCAGAACGTAACTAAGGAAGACAGAATCGGAAATGATGTATGCTATTTGGAATTACTATTTGTACGTGTCTCAAAACGCATCAAAGCTTTTTTATCTGTTAGGAGTGACCGATAAAGACAAAATTGAACCATAAAATATCCTTCCACCAATAATAGTATGTATAGGACAAGAAATATGAAAAATTATACTTGTGGAAGCTCTGCACATAGTAGCAAAATGTTTTATTGATTCATGTACATATTCCTGATGTTCTGCTCACGTTGGTTCCAGCAGCTGTCAGAAAGGACATGTCCAAAAATATATTGGAATCTTAATTCAAATTGTAAATCACTTTCCAGCTAAGAATTAGAACAAAATAATGACAGCGCGTCAAAAAAATGCTTCTTGCCCAACCAAGGCGTTCTATAAAACGAAGTACCTATTCCATAATATGATATTTTTTATCGCTCGGATTTTCAGGGACTTATCCATAATCCAACTAATAAATCCAATAACTTTAATCGATTATGTGCACAAAAGTCATAAGACATCCCTATTTTTTGATGTGATGACATTTTGAAGTGTGTGTGTTTACCGATCCTCATATTTTGGGTAGTTTCGTTTCAGCGTGTATCGATCCTTTTGGGCACGGATGGCGCCACATGCGGTGTCGCCAAAATTTCGTGAGAGTGAATCATATTGTTAATATAGTATATTTGCTGCCACGTAGTTCAACGTCACCTTTGCGTACAACCCGATTGGGCTGCACCTTTGAGTTTTTTCAAGGGTGAACTAAAAAAGACATGGACATGGAAAAGTGCATAACATGATACATAAAACATATTAAAATATGACCTAAACTGTCTACCGTTTTTCGATTTTAGTTTTCCGTTTGTCATGTAGGGAGGGCCTATTGTAATTCTAAAATTTTTAACACATGGAAACATAGTTAATCTTTAACATCATACACATTACACTTTGGCTTACAATTTAAACATTTAGTGTGGACTATTAAGGACTTTGGAAACACTGCTATTTTACAAGACTTTTGCACTACACAAATAGACTGGACTAGACAATGTTCAACGGTTCATTTAAAGATGGCGGTAGTTGCTTTAAAAATTATGTTATTGAATGTTGCAATTGACTTCTGTTTTCTACAGTGGCATGGTTATCCAATTTCTCTCTGCGATAGGAAGTCGTTTAATGATGTGCAATATACCTGCATAAGTTATATTGAGACCTTCCACATCAGTGTGGTAATTGACTGTGTTAGATTAGTTTTGAATGCGGCACATTTCAAGTATTAGGTAGGTCTGTTGCTCGCAAAGTACGATCTGTTATTTGTGTGTTGTCTAGGTTGAATTTGTGGGCTTCGTGGCCGTGTGGTTAGCGACGTCAATCGTCTAAACGCATGTGCTGTGGAGTGTGGGTTCGATTCTCGGTTCGGTAAGGAGAAAACTTTTCGTGATCGAAAAAAATCCCCACTAGAACACTGGGTGTTATGTGTCATTTCCTGGCGTTTCTTGCTGACCGAGTGACTACAGATGTAGCTGAAGAGTTCACAGGAGCCATGACGGGATAGGCTGCCAAAGGCGTAATGTGCTAGAACCATTCAATATTTTGAAAACGGGAGCTTCGGCCAGACGTATACCAATTTCTTTTACCTGGGAGAGAAACTGGCGTTTCTTTCTGACCGAGCGACTACAGATGTAGCTGGAGAGTCCACAGGAGACACGGAAAAGGCAACCAAAAGTATGTTGTGCTAGGATGGAAACTGGCATTTCTTGCTGATCGTGCGTCTGGGACAGAAACAGGTGTCTACCACTGACACAAGCTGGGAGAACCGATGTTTGTTTTACAGCGTGTTGAGCTCGAATTGGATGTAAGCCGAGGTAAGTATGCTAGTTGACGTAGCGTTGTGTTTGCGATCGTATTAATGTTTTTACAGCTTGTTTGAATGTTTTAACATTACGCTCATGTTTCAATGTTATTGGCAGATCATTGGAGCATTTTTTGATGTAATAGGATACACTTCTCTTAGCCATCTCTGTATTGGTGCGTGACGTGACTAGAACAGCAGCATTTCGAAGCGAATATCTATGGGAAGCATACTCCAAAACCTGATTATGATGTGCTTCAATGTTATGCATGTTATTGTTAATCTGCAGCAAACACTGGAGCTCTCTTAATGCAGAAACTGGTAGTATCGATGATGGACTAGTTTTGTTCAGATCAACCGTTGGATACAACCTTGGTAGAATAAACACTGCTTTCAAACAACGGTTTTGGATTACTTGTAGAGGTTTCAATCTACACTTTGCAGCAGCTCCTCAAATCGCTACAAGGTATTGCATTTTTGATTTTACAAACGCGTGGTACATTGTTTTTCTTTGTTCAAGATTTCTTATCTCAAGTATGACTTCATGTTCAGTTGCGGGCCGTAGGAATATTGATGCATTCAATGGCGTAAGCGCATCGTACTTATTGATGTTCTGACGACTGAGGCAAGCTGGAGTTCAATAGTACTAAAGAATTGATTGAAAACATCTGCTGTTTCTTGTCCACTGATCGACCTCCTATTTGACGATAGTTTTGTCTCTGATGAGCCGTCATTCATCCTTCCCAAAACTCTGTTCAGGTTACTCCAGTTCTGCTTATGATTACTGGATCCTACCAATTTTTCGTAGTAATCCTTTTTACACTTTTGTTTGCATTTCTGCACCAATTTGGAAGCATGTGTCAACAGTTCTCTAGACTTTTCCGACGGACGTCGTTTGCAGCTTGCTAAAACGTTTTCTTTTATGCGAAGAAGTTTCCATAGATCAAAACACATCCAAGGACAGGGACCCTTGACCTTCGCTCGGATAACCACTTTCTATGAGAATTTTTCTTTTAGGGCATGATACAAATCAATGACTTTTGACAATCGATCTTCAGCAGATTCATACACAAGATCTCTAACCGCAATTTCGAAGGATTCATTGTGGGTTTGTGGGTGTTCAGTATAGTTTTTTTTTTCCACGGAACGCTTATGAACTGGTCTGTCCAATTTGAAAGTCGATAAGATTGGATAATGATCACTTATGTCTGCTAATATAGTTTCATTAATTACGTCAAAGCGAACTGCATCAGAGCACACTACGTGATCCAAAATATTACTGCTGGCTGTTCTTGTTATGTAAGAATTTGTTACTTTAAAATTGTAACAGCTCAGGAGATTACAATATTCAACTACCTAGGGACTGGACTGCAGATTAACAGGAATGTTTACATCACCAACGATGACACAAGAAGTATTGGTTTCTTGAGACATTATGGCATCCATTCCCGACGGAAAACTTCGGAAGTCATAAGAAGGTGGTCTATACACAGCGTGAACATGAAATGGTAGGGGATCCTTGCGAATATTTGGATGAATGTGGTGTAGACCGTTATCATGATCTATCTTAAGTAAATTGAATTTCATTACATCATTTACATATACTGCAAGGCCTTCTCCAGATGAATCAGGGCGACAAGAGAAAAAAAACAGTGGAATCCATCAATATGGAACAGGTTTGTGGGGTTCTCCTTGAGCCATGTTTCCCCTTTTACAATAATATCTATGCATCCCATGCATAATGAGAGAATTTCCTTAATTTTATTTAGTTTCTCTGTACCATTCATCCCTCTTATATTTATTTGTAAAATCCGTAGTTGCTTATCTTTACAATTCAAATTTACATTTTTATTTAATTCATCAATTGTGTAGTGAAAATAATTTTGTCTAGCACTATGAATATTTATATCAATAGAGACAGATTAGGGCATATTCAAGTGTGTACACTTTTCGATGCCGGTTTGAGTCCGGGGGATGAGGATGCTGACATTGCATAGGAGGAGTTCAATGCACATTTTGTTGATTGTTCCTTCATGTCCTCAATCTACTGTAAACATCCGATTTCTTCAATTTTTGCACCGTCCTGCCGCTTCACAAGTATTTTTCCATTTCTACCCGGCCACACATACTTGAATCTCATTGACAACTGAAGTTCTTTCGCCTCTCGATACAATTCTCTCCCAAATTCCGTTAATTCATCACGAATCACCACCCGAGTCGACGCACTGTTGAAAGATCTACATATTTGTGCTGCTTGCAGAGGCCCATGTGAGCGCTTCATTTCGGAAAGCTTCTCCTTGATAGACGGTGAGCTGAAAGTGACTAGAATCGGCGCGCCTTAAGCGTTCCAATTTTTCCCAACAAGGCGACGAGCACTGATGACAGAATCTTCATTTATAATACAGCCAACTGCTTTTCCTACTCCGATAACCAACGTCTTAAGATTTTCATTTTCGGGTGTGGGGATACCCAGTATGACTGCGTTGTTCGATAGCTTTCCACGGTTCATCTTATCAACCTCCATCTCCAGATGATTCAGCCTTGACGTAACAGTTACTGGAGGAACTTCCGGAGGAATTCCAGGAGGAACTTCCGGAGCAAATCTTTGAGGAACTTCCGGAGGAATTTCTGGAGGAACTTCCGGAGGAACTTCTGGAGGAACTTCCAGAAGAATTTCTGGAGGAACTTCCGGAAGAATTTCTGGAGGAACTTCCGGAGAAATTTCTGGAGGAACTTCCGGAGGAATTTCTGGAGGAACTTCCGGAGGAATTTCTGGAGGAACTTCCGGAGGAATTCCTGGAGGAACTTCCGGAGGAATTCCTGGAGGAACTTCCGGAGGAATTCCTGGAGGAACTTCCGGAGGAATTCCTGGAGGAACTTCCGGAGGAATTCCTGGAGGAACTTCCGGAGGAATTCCTGGAGGAACTTCCGGAGGAATTCCTGGAGGAGGTTCCGGAGGAATTCCTGGAGGAACTTCCGGAGGAATTCCTGGAGGAACTTCCGGAGAAATTCCTGGAGGAACTTCCGGAGAAATTCCTGGAGGAACTTCCGGAGAAATTCCTGGAGGAACTTCCGGAGGAATTCCTGGAGGAACTTCCGGAGAAATTTCTGGAGGAACTTCCAGAGGAATTTCTGGAGGAACTTCCGGAGGAATTTCTGGAGGAACTTCCGGAAGAATTTCTGGAGGAACTTCCGGAGGAACTTCTGGAGGAACTTCCAGAAGAATTTCTGGAGGAACTTCCGGAAGAATTTCTGGAGGAACTTCCGGAGAAATTTCTGGAGGAACTTCCGGAGGAATTTCTGGAGGAACTTCCGGAGGAATTTCTGGAGGAACTTCCGGAGGAATTCCTGGAGGAACTTCCGGAGGAATTCCTGGAGGAACTTCCGGAGGAATTCCTGGAGGAACTTCCGGAGGAATTCCTGGAGGAACTTCCGGAGGAATTCCTGGAGGAGGTTCCGGAGGAATTCCTGGAGGAACTTACGGAGGAATTCCTGGAGGAACTTCCGGAGAAATTCCTGGAGGAACTTCCGAAGAAATTTCTGGAGGAACTTCCGGAGGAATTCCTGGAGGAACTTCCGGAGGAATTTCTGGAGGAACTTCCGGAGGAGTTTCTGAAGGAACTTCCGGAGGAATTTTTGGAGGGACTTTCGGAGGAATTTCTGGAGGAACTTCCGGAGAAATTTCTGGAGGAACTTCTGGAGGAATTCCTGGAGGAACTCCCGAAGGAATTTCTGGAGGAACTTCCGAAGGAATTCCTGGAGGAACTTTCGGAGGAATTCCTGGAGGAACTTCCGGAGGAATTCCTTGAGGAACTTCCGAAGGAATTCCTGGAGGAACTTCCGGAGGAATTCCTGGAGGAACTTCCGGAGGAATTCCTGGAGGAACTTCCGGAGGAATTCCTGGAGGAACTTCCGGAGGAATTCCTGGAGGAACTTCCGGAGGAATTCCTGGAGGAACTTCCGGAGGAATTCCTGGAGGAACTTCCGGAGAAATTCCTTGAGGAACTTCCGGAGGAATTCCTGGAGGAACTTCCGGAGGAATTCCTGGAGGAACTTCCGGAGGAATTCCTGGAGGAACTTCCGGAGGAATTCCTGGAGGAACTTCCGGAGGAATTCCTGGAGGAACTTCCGGAGGAATTCCTGGAGAAACTTCCGGAGGAATTCCTGGAGGAACTTCCGGAGGAATTCCTGGAGGAACTTCCGGAGGAATTCCTGGAGGAACTTCCGGAGGAATTCCTGGAGGAACTTCCGGAGGAATTCCTGGAGGAACTTCCGGAGGAATTCCTGGAGGAACTTCCGGAGGAATTCCTGGAGGAACTTCCGGAGGAATTCCTGGAGGAACTTCCGGAGGAATTCCTGGAGGAACTTCCGGAGGAATTCCTGGAGGAACTTCCGGAGGAATTCCTGGAGGAACTTCCGGAGGAATTCCTGGAGGAACTTCCGGAGGAATTTCTGGAGTAACTTCCGGAGGAATTTCTGGAGGAACTTCCGGAGGAATTTCTGGAGGAACTTCCGGAGGAATTTCTGGAGGAACTTCCGGAGGAATTCCTGGAGGAACTTCCGGAGGAATTCCTGGAGGAACTTCCGGAGGAATTCCTGGAGGAACTTCCGGAGGAATTCCTGGAGGAACTTCCGGAGGAATTTCTGGAGTAACTTCCGGAGGAATTTCTGGAGGAACTTCCGGAGGAATTTTTGGAGGAACTTCCGTAGGAATTTCTAGAGGAATTTCCGGAGGAATTCCTGGAGGAACTTCCGGAGGAATTCCTGGAGGAGCTTCCGGATGAATTCCTGGAGGAACTTCCGGAGGAATTCCTGGAGGAACTTCTGGAGGAATTCCTGGAGGAACTTCCGGAGGAATTCCTGGAGGAACTTCCGGATGAATTCCTGGAGGAACTTCCGGATGAATTCCTGGAGGAACTTCCGGAGGAATTCCTGGAGTAACTTCCGTAGGAATTTCTGGAGGAACTTCCGTAGGAATTTCTGGAGGAACTTGCAGAAGAATTTCTGGAGGAACTTCCGGAGGAATTTCAGGAGGAGCTTCCGGAGGAATTTCAGGAGGAACTTCCGGAGGAATTTCTGGAGGAACTTCCGGAAGAATTTCTGGAGGAACTTCCGGAAGAATTTCTGGAGGAGCTTCCGGAGGAATTTCTGGAGGAACTTCCGAAGAAATTTCTGGAGGAACTTCCGGAGAAATTTCTGGAGGAATTTCTGGAATAACTTCCGGAGGAATTTCAGGAGGAACTTCCGGAGGAATTTCAGGAGGAACTTCCGGAGGAATTTCAGGAGGAACTTCCGGAGGAATTTCTGGAGGAACTTCCGGAAGAATTTCTGGAGGAACTTCCGGAAGAATTTCTGGAGGAACTTCCGGAGGAAGTTTGTAACAAGGTTACAAGAATTTGAATAGTTAAATTAAAAAAAAAAAAACTTGGTTGGACTTTCCACTTCTCGGGTTAAGAGAAGGCCGAAAGTCCAACACTTGTAAATAGGGGTAAGATTTGAATTTACGAATTTTAATCGATCGCAGCGCTATGGGTGGCGAGAATTGGAAGCATCCATTTTTAACGGATCGCGAAGCAGATCACATCGCTCCGCTCCAGAATTGGACAGTATGGCCAATGTACTAGAGATTACAATTATTAATGTTAAACATCTCTAGATAAAAAAAAAATTGCTCAGTATAGTTTCCGACCCTACGGGAAACTGTAAGTTTACCTGCTCGAGGTCAAGGTAAATATCCGACAACAAAACTACTTGTTCTAGTCCATGGGACCGAAATTTTAATAGAGTTTGTTATCGCTTGAAGGATCAAACTTCCTTCAAGCGAAGGTGTTTCGTCCGTGTAGGTGTAGGGGTTACGCACGCCGCGTGGCCTCTGGAAGGTCCGAAAACTCGTCCGCTTGTAGCTGGTCTCGCGGCGGGTTAGTGATCAGGCCCCAGCGCATCTACGGGCCATCGGAAGTGACCACTACTTCCGGGGTGTTAGTCGGTCATCAATAGCCGGCCACACTCCATTGTTGGCCTCGAAGCAGTACTCGCGAGTGGAAGAAGCGGGCCCGCCAACGAACTACCTTAGCGTGCACGTGTAGTAAGCCGAGACACCCACCGCTGACAGCATCGCATCGAGCAGCAGGTATCCTTCAGCGAAGCAACACGAACAGGTCAGAGATCTCTATTTTTTTGTACTGAAGAATATTAATTTCCTTGACCACTGGTACCGCCCCAAGGGGGATCAGAATACTGGGGTCGCTCCCCATAGGTAGCATAAATAAAAAAGGGACTTGCCACAACCGAGAATTGAACTCTTTTACAGTTTGAAGGGTCGGTAAAGAAGAACCGAACCCTATAGCGTAAG
Organism: Armigeres subalbatus; assembly: GCF_024139115.2. Classification (NCBI taxonomy): domain Eukaryota; kingdom Metazoa; phylum Arthropoda; class Insecta; order Diptera; family Culicidae; genus Armigeres; species Armigeres subalbatus. Next base: position 122,826 of record NW_026942064.1, read on the forward strand.
CGATTCTTTAGAAACTAAAAATACATTTTATGCCGCCCGCTCGACTGTTGAACGAGGAGAGAAAAGCGATAACCGAGTGTTTTTTTTTAATTTCTTTTGCATGCGTTATTTTGATTCCCCATTGACTATCCCGTCTAATATCTGAGTTTGGAGAGTGTGAGGTGGTACGATTCGCCGGTTGGGTTGTTTTTTTTGAAGGACTCGCCTTGAGGAGTCTCGCCGGGATTACAAATCTTGCCTCTTCGCATGCAGGTAAAACTTTTGCTTGCTTGTCGCTTAAGCGAAGTGGTTATCTCAACCAACTCGGACGGCGAAACTAGCCGACCGTTACATTTGGCGCCCAGCTTGTGGGTTTGCGTACGTAAAATTAGGGCGAGTGAATAAAATCTAGGTTGTTTCAACTTCTATAAAATTGGTGAAGAAAAAGAGTGTCTACTTACAGTTCTTTGAAAATCGTTGGACTGAAATCTGTAACATAAAATTGAATTGGATTAGTTTAATTGGTTTTAGGTAATTAGAATTAATAATTAGTAATAAACTTATAGTTGAATTTCTTTTCATTTTGTTTCTCTCTTTCTATTATGCACATATATTGTTTTTTTTTTTGCTAAACTAGAATAAGTACATTAGGTTAAAAAGCATTTGATTTGAAGTTTGAATTTGAAATATTTTTGAGTGAAATTGCCGTGCGTGAAAGTAAATTTGGAGTTGAATAGGTTTTTTTAGTTCAGCCAAAATGGCATATGCAAATCAAGTAGGCTTAGGTTCATATCTAAACCCCAATGATTTATTACCCGATGAAATTTCTTATGAATTAGGCATCAGAGGACTCAATCTGTCGGGGTATTGCTTAGACGATCAGAAAAAAGCTCTACGCAAAGCTCAATTAGATGAAATTCATAACCATAAAATAGTGTATTCTACAAGAAATATTATAGAAGACCTAACGCTATTACAAATCAAATTAACAACAGTACGTCAAGATCTTGAATTAAACGGGTCAACAAGACAACTAATGTCGAGATTGAGACACTTGAGGCTACGCGTTTTACGTTCCAATGCAGTGGACAGCCATCAAGTAAAAATTATAGAAGAATTACTAGAGGAGTTGGAGTTAATTTATGAAGTGTTTGCCTCCCCCGAGGACCATGTTTCTGGAATTACAAGGTCAATGTCAGGTCGGAAATCATTGCCGTCCAGCTTAGGAGTTGTACCTAGAAATCCAGCTCTCGAATTCCCGCCACCACCGCATGTACCTCGCTCATCGGAAATCGGAAGTACCGCTGATAAAGATCGAAGATCGATTAACCGAGCATCAGCTGCATCGCAAGAACGAGAAGAACAGGAAGAGCAACAACAAGTCGAAGAAAATCTGCCGCGAATAAGTCTACCGCAAACACCAAATCTTCTACAGCAATTTCAACAGATTCAGCAACAGGATCACCAGAGAACTCAGCTACAGCAATCAAATCAGCACCGTCAACTAAACGATTCGCTACGGGAATCTGAGGACCAAACTAACAGGGATGAACTACAACGACAACAGTTACGACAAAACCAGTTGCAGCAACAATGGAGAGAACAAAGACAAAACTCCAATGCGCCGATAAATGTAGGACTCCAAGCAGCGGAAGATCGGCAAAGAAGAGTCGCTCAGGTTGCGTTCGATAATGTAGAACATTCTGAACTGCCACCAATTCGCGAAGAAGAACCGACAGTTTCTAGGGAGGAGGTTAGTAGAATTGTTGAAAATGTTATGTCAGGTAAAATGGAGGAAATGATGGCAAAACTTATGCAAAGTATGCAAAATTTACTATCCAATCAAGAAGCACGAAACGAGGGTAGACGAGATACGATAGAGGAAAACAGGTCATTTTCACGAGCCGTTGATGGTTTGAATTTTTCAACTCTTTCGAATCCACCGATACAACGGCAATACGAACAAGTGTTCAATACTGCGATTACCGCGCCGAATTATCAAGAGAGGAGAAATAATTTAGGAGATTTAAATCCAAGAAATGATTCACAAGCTAGAAATAGAACAAATAATTATTCAGGAACAGAAAGAGATAATTGTTTTCGAACCCCAATCAACAAGTGGCAAATAAGGTTTAGCGGGGAACAGAGGGGTATGACGGTAGAAGAGTTGGTAAAAAGAGTTGAAACACTTGCAAAAAACAATCAAATATCAGATGCAGAATTACTAAGCAAAGCTAATTTTCTTTTCAAGCCAGAATCTCCAGCAGAGATTTGGTACTACACATTTAGCAGCAAATTCACGTCATGGTCGGTTTTCAAATACCATTTGCGTTTACGCTTCGAGGTCCCAAATAAAGACAAGGTTTTAGAACGACAGATAAGAGATAGGAAGCAGCTTCCAAATGAAACTTTTGTTGCATATCTAGGGGAAATTGAAAGACTTTGTCAACAAATGTCTAAACCAATGGACGATAAAGCAAAAATGGACATACTGTTTGAAAATATGAAGGACTGGTACCGACCACACTTGGCATTTTTGGATACTTCGCAACTAACGGTGGAAACATTGTGTAGCCTTTGCTATGAACTCGACAAGTCAGTTTACAGATCGTATGCTCAGAGGAACCGTTCGTACCCTATTAACTACTTGGATGAGATAGAATCAGGAGAACGCAGTAGATTTGACGACGAATTTGCAGAAGAAATAAACGCGGTAAATCGAGTTCGGCCTCAGCAAGCCAAACGGCAAGATGAACGGAAAGATGAAAGTCAACCAGTAGTACCGACGACCGAAAACAACATTCTATGCTGGAACTGCAACCAATATGGACATTTCTGGAGGAATTGCAACAAAGGAAAACGCATATTTTGTCACGTCTGTGGTAGGCCTGATGTAGTCCTTAGTAACTGCCCAAGCGATCACAATAATGCTGGAACAAGAAATCCAAAAACGAGTACAGGGAAGCAATTAAGGAGTCAGCTTCCCATAGACAGTAGCAAATCTCCTGAGAACACGATTTTTAATAAATTCTCACAGGTCATGAACATAAACATTTCAGAGAATAGATGCCCCCACATTAGTGTGTCAATTCTTGGATCTAAGATTGAAGGACTGTTAGATTCAGGGGCGGCTGTGAGTATATTGAACAACACAAAACTAATAGAGAAACATAATTTCAAAACTTCAGCAACCAATTTACGCATTAAAACAGCCGATGGAACCATGCATGATTGCTTAAGTTCAATTTGCATTCCGTATACTTTCAGAGGAGTAACTAAAGTTATCCCTACATTAGTTGTTCCTAATATTTCAAAAACCCTAATATTAGGAAGCGATTTTTGGAAAGCGTTTAATATTGCACCAGCAATTGACGAAAACGGCAAATTTTCAAAAATTAAAACTAATGAACTGATAAATGAAGAATTTTCCATAAATTTTGTAGAAAAGTTTTTCTCAGAAGGAAATCAAATAAATTTCATATTGGAACCGTCAGCTAACTTTATCAAATCAACAGAGATTGAGGAGGATTTAAGTCTAGAACTGCCATCAGTCGAATGTCCAAAAAAAGAGGAAGTCACGGAAATTGAAACAGAACATCAACTCACTACCAGTGAAAAATCACAATTATTAAAAATCGTGAATAAACTCAAAGGAGACGGAACGCTAGGAAGAACAAGTGTACTCGAACACACTATCGACATTAATCCTGGTGAGAAGCCAAAGAAGCCACCAAGATATCGATGGTCCCCAGCAATTCAGAAGGAAATGGAGAAAGAGATTGCGCGCATGAAAGAACTGGATGTCATTGAAGAATCGGTATCTGATTGGTGTAACCCATTATTACCGGTAAAGAAGTCTTCGGGAGAATGGAGGTTGTGTCTGGATTGCCGAAGGGTCAATGAGGTTACGAAAAAGGAAGCATATCCATTTCCCGATATGCAAATGATTTTAGGAAGGATCGAGAAAGCGAAATACTTTTCGATTATAGATCTATCGAAGGCTTACTGGCAGATCCCATTGGCGAAAGAAAGCAGAGATTACACATCCTTTAGAGCAGGAAAGCACTTGTATCGGTTCAAAGTGATGCCATTCAGGTTGACAGGGCTCCAGTGACCCAAACTAAATTAATGAACAAAGTTCTGGGATATGATTTGGAGCCACAGGTATTTGTATATCTGGACGACATAGTCGTCACGTCGAAAACATTGGCCGAGCATCTTGAACTGTTAGAAACAGTCGCGGATAGATTGAGAAAAGCAAATTTGTCCATAAGCGTAGAAATCGAAATTTTGTAGGAAAAGAATTTCCTATCTAGGGTATATTTTATCGGAAGAAGGCGTGTCAATCGACAGTGTCAAGCTAGAACCAATTCTTAGTTACCCGTCACCAACGACTTTGAAAGAAGTCCGAAGGTTAATGGGAATGGTAGGATTCTATAAGCAATTCATACCTAATTATAGTACCGTATTAGCACCAATAACGGACTTATTAAAAGTAAAACAAAAATAATATGGACGGATAATGCAGACAAAGCGTTCAATGAAATAAAAAGCATACTCACATCACCACCAGTGTTGGCAAATCCTGATTTCAGCCTTCAATTCGTGATTGAGTCTGATGCGTCCTTAGTCGCAGCTGGAGCAGTGCTGGTGCAATACCAGGATGGCGTAAGGCGTCCAATCGCATTCTTCTCGAAAAAGTTTTCGTCGGCCAAAAGAAATACTCTGCTACTGAGAGGGAGTGTCTAGCCGTGATTTTGGCTATCGAAAATTTCGCCACTACGTCGAAGGCACGCAGTTCAAAGTAGTAACTGACGCGCAGTCCTTGAAGTGGCTTCATCAAGTCAGCGTCGAAGGGAGTTCCGCAAGACTTGCTCGGTGGGCCTTGAAACTGCAGCAACACAACATGGTACTAGAATATAGAAAAGGAAAATTGAACATTATTGCTGATGCACTATCAAGAGCGGTGAATGAAGTGGATATACTTACGGTTGACTTAGATCTGGAGAAACTGAAGTCGAACATTTTGAAAGACGAACAAAAGTTCAAGGATTTCAAGGTCATTCGAGGCAACGTCTATAAATATATCCCGAGCAGCAATCCAGAAGATCCACGATTCGATTGGAAGTATATTCCTCCTAGAAGTGATCGCATCCAGATCCTGGAGGCGGAGCATAGCGTGGCGCACTTTGGATATTATAAGACGATGAGAAAAATCCGGGAGAAGTACTTCTGGCAGGGAATGTGCGAAGAAATAAAGCGCTTCTGTAGAGGGTGCCAAACGTGCAAAACCGCGAAACATCCAAACTCGGCTCGTGTTCCTCCAATTGGTCGTCCAAAATTAGCATCGATGCCGTGGCAGATGGTGTCCGTCGATTATATGGGTCCATTCCCCCGGTCGAAGAAGGGTAATACGATGCTCCTGGTAGTTACCGATCACTTCTCCAAGTTTGTGATCATACAACCGATGAGAGAAGCAAAGGCGGGGCAATTGGTAGCATTCATGGAGTCGATGATATTCCTGCTTTTCGGGGTACCAGAGATACTAATCTCCGATAATGGGCCGCAGTTCAAATCGAACATATTTGCGGCGCTTCTTAAGAAGTATCGGGTAAACCATTGGAAAAACGCCAGCTATCATCCTGCTAATAATCCCACGGAGCGAGTGAATCGAGTAATCGTGGCAGCAATCCGAACATACCTAAAACAGGAACAAAAAGAATGGGATGAAAATTTACAAAAAATTGCAATGGCTATTCGCACAGCGGTGCATGAGTCAACGGAGTTTACACCATATTTTATCAATTATGGAAAGAATTATATTAGTTCAGGAGATGATTACGCTAAAATGAGAGATTTAGGAGAAGATGTAGAATATGACCCGAAAGAAATGAGCGATGAAAGGAAGGAAATATTTGAAAAAGTTAGAATAAATCTGAAAAAGGCGTACGAAAAATATGGGAAATATTATAATTTGCGGTCTAAGGCAAAAACTCTTGACTTTAATGTTGGAGAGACAGTATTGAAGAAGAATCATTTCCTTTCTAATAAAGCCTAAGGATTCAACGCAAAACTGGCAGACACTTATTCACCTGCCAAAATATTAGCCAAACTAGGTTCAAATTGTTATGAATTAGAAGATTTGAATGGAAACAAATTAGAGGTTTACAGATCAACGGATCTGCAAAAGAAATAATGCAAGAAGAAACTATAAACCCGTATGATAAATAAAAATTAAGCAACATTTTGTAAAGCTATGTACCGCACTAGAACTCATTAGAGACCAGAAAACATCAAGACATGTTGAGCTCTGATTAAATACACCACCGCAAAAAAAATCAAGCCTTGATTTGGTAGCGAATGACCTTGAAAGGTAAACAAACTTGCAGTTTTGGTGCCCTAGATCGAGAAAAAACTTCAAGCTATATACACAAACAAGAACTCTCTAGAGGCACCAACACACAAAACAAAGGTTTTGGCAGGCTGAAAAGCCAATTTTTTGTAAATAAATCTGTACATAATAGTAGGTAGTTTTTTAGGATGGAATATGAATTCATTTGAAATGTTTTGGTGTGGGATACGTAGGTAGATTTAAAGACAAAAGGAATGTATGCGAAATTGTGGAACGGTAGATTAGAACCAAATCACAGATTGAAAGTAGAATAGTTTCACTCGATTGAATTTATTCTCTACTCACCAGTATCATCGTTGCGAAATACAAATCCCATTACCTAGCTGATACCCCCTCGCAAGATAGAATTGCTCCATAGCCCGGTCCCTGAAAACAAACAAACAAATCTCATGCCCAACATTTTCACAGTTATACCGCAAAATGCATGACCGATTCAAATATTCCGCAAGAGTTTCAGGTTCACAAATAAGCACTACACTATTTCACTACATTCAGTCCCAATTTCCACGGAGAAAATTGGAAAAACTGAAGACGGTACGGAAAACGCGCACTCGTGTTGCAAAATTCGCGACGGAACTGACGACGGTTAGCTTCGTTCGATGCTTTGTGGCTATACGTCTAAAAATAGCATTATGACAGATTATGAGGATAAAGTAGAGGTGGGAGAGGATTTTAATATAACAAAAAGTTGACAGAACGAGAAGGAGTAGGATTTTGGTAGAACAAAATAAATGAATTACAGTAGAGGCGCGCGAAGTTGGACCACTGATTAATGTAGGAAAAAGCACGAAAGAAGGGAGTTGTTCATGGACGCGTCATGAGTATATAATTCGAATTGTCATTCGGATGTAAGAAACTTTCAGTTTCAGTTTGATTCGGTTCGTCGGGAAATACACCACGAAAGAAGTCGGTCGAGTTGTTACTTGACGGTGAGGTTACGTACCTCGTATAGAAAGTGTAGTTTCGGATGGTGATCTGAAGAAGCCATTGTTGGCATATTAAGTTATCATATACGATAACAATGGGGTTTAAAAGTGTAGGGGGAAAGAAGTGCAAATTTAGTGATGTGGTCCAACTAGAGCGAGAAACGTGTAAATAGAAATAATATATGGTGGTAATAAAAAAATAAAAATAAAGTGTAAATAAAAAAAAATATGATGCATGAAAAAAAAATTTAAGCATGTGCATGACAAATAGAGAGAAGCAAAAAGAAGAAAACGAAGATTAGCAAAAAATTAAAAAGGAAGAATTAAAAAAATATATGGATACGATGGATACAGGCGACCCGAGTACACGGCTTGCGGTGTACGTGATCGCGTGATGGCAGCTCCTGCGAATGTAAATATAGAAATGTAAGTAGAACTTGTTGTTTACAATATAAAGAAACAATTTTGAATTATTGGAAAAATATTTCCTTCGTAAATATTTTTTGGAATAGGAGGAAATGTAACAAGGTTACAAGAATTTGAATAGTTAAATAAAAAAAATGGTTGAACTTTCCACTTCTCGGGTTAAGAGAAATCCGAAAGTCCAACACATGCAAATAGGGGTAAGATTTGAATTTGAGAATTTTAATCGTTCGCAGCTCTATGGGTGGCGAGAATTTGAACCATCCTTTTTTAACGGATCGCGAAGCAGATCGCAGCGCTCCAGAATTGGACAGTATGGCCAAAGGTCTAGGGGAAAAAGATGATTTACTATATTTTGAAGTAGATGTATTTGTGGAAATCTCGCGGTTACGCAATGGCTAAGGTGAAGGTCATCTACTTTTAGCCCGAGTATCCCTCTTTCTCTATTCGATCTGCCAAGTGAACGGACGTAGGTCACTGTGAAAAAGTGGAAGTCGAATTGAAGTGTTAGCCAATCGAAAGTTAATTTGTGAGTCAATTGTCCAAGACTTTATTTATAAATTGTATGTAATATGTATTGTATTCATAGCTATCGAGATATCTTAAAGTGGTTGAGGACGTGATAAGAAGGCCCAAGTGCGCCAAAAAAATCGAGCTAGTTTAGTGAGTTTTTATATGTTAAATGTGGTTACAATTATTAATGTTAAACATCTCTAGATAAAAAAAATTGCTCAGTATAGTTTCCGACCCTACGGAAACTGTAAGTTTACCTGCTCGAGGTCAAGGTAACTATCCAACAACAAAGCTACTTGAACTAGTGTATGGGACCGAAATTTGAATAGAGTTTGTTATCGCTGAAAGGGCCGAACTTTTTTCAAGCGAAGGTGTTTCGTCCGTGTAGGTGTAGGTTACGCACGCCGCGTGGCCTCTGGGAAGGTCCGAAAACTCGTCCGCTTGTAGCTGGTCTCGCGGCGGGTTAGTGATCAGGCCCCAGCGCATCTACGGGCCATCGGAAGTGACCACTACTTCCGGGGTGTTAGTCGGTCATCAATAGCCGGCCACACTCCATTGTTGGCCTCGAAGCAGTACTCGCGAGTGGAAGAAGCGGGCCCGCCAACGAACTACCTTAGCGTGCACGTGTAGTAAGCCGAGACACCCACCGCTGACAGCATCGCATCGAGCAGCAGGTATCCTTCAGCGAAGCAACACGAACAGGTCAGAGATCTCTATTTTTTTGTACTGAAGAATATTAATTTCCTTGACCACTGGTACCGCCCCAAGGGGGATCAGAATACTGGGGTCGCTCCCCATAGGTAGCATAAATAAAAAAGGGACTTGCCACAACCGAGAATTGAACTCTTTTACAGTTTGAAGGGTCGGTAAAGAAGAACCGAACCCTATAGCGTAAGCGATTCTTTAGAAACTAAAAATACATTTTATGCCGCCCGCTCGACTGTTGAACGAGGAGAGAAAAGCGATAACCGAGTGTTTTTTTTAAATTTCTTTTGCATGCGTTATTTTGATTCCCCATTGACTATCCCGTCTAATATCTGAGTTTGGAGAGTGTGAGGTGGTACGATTCGCCGGTTGGGTTGTTTTTTTTGAAGGACTCGCCTTGAGGAGTCTCACCGGGTAATACAAATCTTGCCTCTTCGCATGCAGGTGAAACTTTTTGCTTGCTTGGCGCTTAAGCGAAGTGGTTACTCCAACTAACTCGGACGGCGAAACTAGCCGACCGTTACAAGTTCTGGAGTAACTTCCGGAGAAATTTCTGGAGGAACTTCGGAGGAACTTCCGGAGGAATTTCTGGAGGAACTTCCGGAGGAATTTCTTGGAGGAACTTCCGGAGAAATTCCTTGGGGAACTTGCGGAGGAATTCCTGAAGGAACTTCAGGTGGAATTCTTGAAGGAACTTCCGGAGGAATTCCTGGAGGAACTTCCGGATGAATTCCTGGAGGAACTTCCGAAGGAATTCCTGGAGGAGCTTCCGGAGGAATTCCTGGAGGAACTTCTGGAGGATTTCCTGGAGAATCTTCCTAAAGAATTCCTAAGGAACTTCCAAACATTCTTGGAGGAACTTCCGCAGGAACTTGCGGGGGAATTCCTGGAGGAACTTCCGGAAGTATTCCTAGAGGAACTTCATGAGGAATTTCTGAAGGAACTTTCAGAGGAATTCCATGAGCAACCTCCGGAAGAATTCCATGAGCTACTTTCGGATGAATTCCTAGAGGAATATTTGGAGGACTATCCAAAGGAATTTCTTGATAATCTTCCCTAGTGGATTAACTTTCTGACCAATTCGTTGAGGATTTTACGAAGAAATTCCGGAAAATTTTTGACGTTTGAAATGAATTCACGCTGACTTACGCCGCCTATCACCAACGGCATGATGCCGTAACGCCGCAGCCGATAAAATTTCAATCGGCGCACAGGTCTATCTAAACATCATGTTTTAGTAAGATATTGCATTATATGATACCTTTGTATTCTCTGGGTAACATGTTAATCCATTCGAACCAGTACAACAATTCAAATGGATTCAAATATTGTCCATGAAGTGAAAAACTACCTGTCTACGGGTTCCAATCGGTTCATATATGGTCCAGGAAGTACAAAACAACCAAAGATTTCTATAACTTATGAAATCATGAAGTTTCATGTGTCGTTTGATGTGATGTTGATTAAAAATCTCCCCCGAGTCTATCCATCGTCACAATCGATCAGCATCCATTTCATCGAACAGTGTAATTTCTTGAGAATTAAATAATAGAATAAAATTAATCAAGCAGATTAATTCTTCCAAATTCTCCACCCAATTTATTGCGTTTTGTCTAACATTCAAATGCTTATCATTTATCTCTCGCTAAATTTTTCTCACAGATTTTCGCCAACGCTCACCCACAGGTATGCTGCTCTCGTGGATGCCGCCACGCACTCATCTGAACTTGACACTCGTGGACCAGCAGGGCTGCCAGCCTCCGAATGTCTGGCACAGCACGGAGATGCATTCTCCGAGACACACCCCTTCCTATTGCCGAGCCTGGCTGGCGTGCCGGCACTAATGCTGGGTTCGTCCTCCAACTTCGTCCCGTTACAACTGATGCCGCCGCTGCTTCCGGTGCCACGGTACGAAATCTGTGGTACGTATATTTACAGCGTGCAATCAGACCGTCCGGTTCAGTCGACGGTTGGATGCTGCGGCGAACAGGCGCTACGGATTGACTTTCAAGTGCACAATTGGATTTCAAGGGACACCGGAAACAGCTGTTCCTGATGGCACATTGGTGAAGTTAAATGTGGCCAACCAGTGCTGGAGTTAATTGAAACTTTTTACATCTTAAAGGTGATGGATTGAGGGACTATGTGAACTCTGTCGGGTACGACAATTCAGTCAAGTTCGGTGATTCTGTTTTGTGCGGTTACTCGATAAACGCTAAAGGAAGAAGTGCTTTAGTCCCATGGATTTATCGGACTCTTGAGATGACAGTCGCTGATGCAATCAAATGGTGTTGTGTTCTGGTAGTGCATCGACATCATGCGAATGAGATGAAAGGAGCAATTGTGAGCCAGTCGATAGTGAGTGTTTAATGCTCGGTTGAAAAGAGAAGTTTTTCTTTACATAAACAAGTATTCTGTACCGTTAAAAAGAAGATAAGGAGGCATCTTCGTGTCTTCTTTTGACGTCATCCGAGAATCATTCCCAGTTGGAATGCGCTTTTCTACAAGTGGGTAACACCGTAACACATGTGAAAGGTGTTGATGTGTCAATCGAGCGGAGAACGTTCCGATGCAGTGATTCGCCTCGAGCATTGCTTAGAGTCGAGCCATTCAGTTGAAGAAGGTTAACGGAACGGAAATTGAATTTCGTAATGTGAGTTGAAATTAGGTGCACTGCGTCGTGAATGCGAATGTCGAATGGGAAGGGATGTGTAGTAAAAGATCTCCGGAACTGGAAATTTACATCCGAGCTGAATGAATTGCGCGCCTTAGGGAGACGGTTTTAATTGCAACTGGAGAGAGTAAATTTAATTAATTGTTCTGAATCGTAAAAACCAAGAGATGCTGTGTGTGTTCTTACGGTTTTGAGCAAAGTTCTACACGATGCGGTTTAGATATTTTTATGCACGAACATAAGCAGTGAAGATGGGGGAAGGTACGTATGAACTTAATTTATTAGATTTGCATGAATTTTGAATGTGATGCGGTTCCCAAATGTGGTGATAAATTTTGTCGTTGGAACAGATTCATGACTTAGCAGAACAGAACAGAGTCTTATTCCGGTACCGTTTATTATGCTCGAGTATCTATTGAAATTAGAGGCGTTGTGACTAGGATGTGGAAAGATGTTCTACATAATGTCAAGTCTGGTATACTGTGAGCAGTGTTGGAGAAGCCGGCAAAGCGAAATACCCTTGAACATGTTTTTGGCAAGCTTTTTCCACACCTCCCACACGTACAGATAGCAACGAAACAACATCGATGAAAATATTCGTGAAGCTTTGTAAGTCGTTCGGGTTAATTTGCGAAATGGTGTTTACATGTTTTTCACGAATATCCAAGCAACAATACATTTGTTTATTGTTATTGTGCGAGTTCGGAGAAACCGCAAAATCGCAGAATGGTATTTGCAGACAAAATTCTGCTTTTTGTGTACTGATACATACTCACGAACAATTCTTACTATTATAAAGTTTCTATTTTTCATTTTCTTGTATTATTTAGATAACATTTAAATTACTGTTTTTAAATAATCGAAAATTCAGGCATAGTATTCGCAATAACTTTTGTCGCCTTCTATCCCACAATGTTTCCAAATTTTCACGAGAAATTTCTTTTATTTTCCACTGAAACATATTTTAAATTAATTCACATAACATATTTTAAATTATATTTAAATTATTCTTCCAAATTTTAAAAGGAAACTCTTCCAAATTTACTCGGAATTTTCTTTTGAATTTCATTTGAAATTGTACAGGAAATTATTCCGAATTTCAATGGTAAAAAAATATAGATATATATAATATAGAAAATATAAAATATAGGCAATTCTGATAAATTGCAAAGGAAATTCTTCCTTCTGAATTTCAACGAGAAAGTACCTACAATTCCTCGGATAGTTCCTACATTTTCCACTGGAAGTTCTCCCAAAGTTCCAATGCAATAATCCAAATCTTCCGAATTTCCACAACCAACGAGCGGTTGGTAGATTGCAATACAGTTATACAGTTTTGAGCATAAGCATGAGCATTATGACCACACAATTCGTAGTTGCTATTCCGTGATTTACTGAACTTGCAAAATTGTACGAAATTGTCGAACACAATAAATTGGGTTCGGGATTAGCTACCCACTCTCAATGTTCACGTTTCGGGAGCTCAAATATTTAAAGTCATCTTCCAAACTTGGACGTACATGTTCATGATAGCATTAGAGGCGAAAGTATAGAATTGATAGTTCCGTTAGGATACGGCCAGTGGAGATATATCAGCTTCCACACTGATATTCTTCCCTCCCCCTTCATACGGGAGCTTGGCAGAAGGAAGGTCGTGTGATATGTGCCATCACAAATATTGCCCTCCGCTCGCTTTCAAATCGACTTCTATAAAAACATTCTTCATGCCTGCCGTATCCTAACGGAACTATCAATTCTATACTTTCGCCTCTAATGCTATCATGAACATGTACGTCCAAGTTTGGAAGATGATATTAGCATTTCCATATCATTGTAAATCGTTTAACTTCACGTAGAAGTAACACACACACGAAATCATTAATTTAGTATTTAAAGTCAATAACGGCGCCAGCAACGTCCTTACGGCCATATAGGAACGGAAGGATTGTTAGTCCGACTCTCGTTGCTACTAGAGACCGAGTATACCTCTGCATCTCCACGATTGTCTTGGGACAGGATATCGTTTTAGTTACAATGGATAATATATCTGGATTCGCTTCGGTAAGCGATGCGATCTATTTATTTATTTATTATCAGACTAAAGCCGGAGTAGCCTGTGCTGCACATATAAGTCTTCTCCATTCAGCGCGGTGCATGGCTGCAATCCGCCAACCACGCAGTCTGCGGAGGGTCCGCAAATCGTCCTCAACCTGATCGATCCACCTTGCCCGCTGTGCACCTCGCCTTCTTGTTCCCGTCGGATCGTTGGCGAGAACCATTTTCACCGGATTACTGTCCGACATTCTGGCTACGTGCCCGGCCCACCGCAGTCTTCCGATTTTCGCGGTGTGAACGATGGATGGTTCTCCCAACAGCTGATGCAACTCGTGGTTCATCCGCCTCCTCCACGTACCGTCCGCCATCTGCACACCACCATAGATGGTACGCAACACTTTCCTTTCAAAAACTCCCAGTGCGCGTTGGTCCTCCACGAGCATCGTCCAGGTCTCGTGTCCGTAGAGAACTACCGGTCTTATAAGCGTTTTGTAGATATTCAGTTTGGTACGGCGGCGAACTCTATTCGATCGGAGCGTCTTGCGGAATCCAAAGTACGTACGATTTCCAGCCACTATGCGCATCCGAATTTCTCTGCTGGTATCGTTATCGGCGGTCACCAGTGAACCCAAGTACACGAGTTCTTCAACCACCTCGATTTCGTCACCACCGATAGAAACTCGTGGTGGGTGGCTTACATTGACCTCTCTTGAGCCTCTTCCTATCATGTACTTCGTCTTCGACGTGTTGATGACTAGTCCAATCCGTTCAGCTTCGCTTTTCAGTCTGATGTAGGCTTCCTCCATCCTCTCAAAGTTACGTGCCATGATTTCAATGTCATCGGCGAAACCAAATAACTGGACGGACTTCGTGAAAATCGTACCACTCGTGTCAATCCCTGCCCTTCGTATTATTCCCTCCAAATCGATGTTGAATAGCAGACACGAAAGACCATCACCTTGCCGTAACCCTCTACGCGTTTCAAAGGGACTCGAGAATGCCCCTGAAACTCGAACTACGCACATCACCCGATCCATCGTCGCTTTGATCAACCGTGTCAGTTTATCCGGAAATCCGTGTTCGTGCATTAGCTGCCATAGCTGGTCCCGATCGATTGTATCATATGCGGCTTTGAAGTCGATGAATAGACGATGCGTGGGCACGTTGTATTCGCGGCATTTCTGCAGTACTTGGCGAATGGCGAACACCTGGTCCGTGGTGGAGCGTTCGCCCATAAAACCCGCCTGGTACTGCCCCACGAACTCCCTTGCAGTTGGTGCTAGTCGACGACATAAAATTTGGGAGAGGGGCCATCCAGAAACCACGTGGTCATATTTTTGAAGATTTTCAGCCCCCCCTCCCCCCATGTGGCTTATCGTGGTCATTTGGCAGACCACCCCCCCCCTTCCCCCCCTTTAACCACGTGGTTTTTTTCAAGTACAAAAATTAAAAAAAAAACCTTATGTAACTAAAACATATGGTTAATCGGATCAATTTTGAAGATGGACAATTTCAACTGATTCAAAATCAAACCAAACCCAGCATGGAAATTATAAATTTTCATGAATTCGAACATTTTGATGATGTTATCATGTTTTAATGTGTATCGGGTATTAGGATATCTAGAACTCGTACACCTTCGATGCATCAGGAGGATACAAAAAAATGTGGACTCGCGAATATGTTATAAAAATTTCGAGAAAATTTGCAATGGTTTAGAAATTTTCCAAAATATCCCTATATTTTTTTTATTTCTTTATTAGTGATTTTTTTTAAATAATTATAAAGTTCATCACTGAATATCCCTATAGATTCCTAAGAGTATTTGGGACCTTCCGTAGCTCTGGAGGTATTGGCAATTCTTAAGATATTAACCTCAGCGAAGCATCTGAACTGAACTCTTACAACAAAAAGTTTATCAGAGAATCACAAAGTTAATATGTAATCTTCGAGATGCAAATAAAACCTCCTACTGTTGTTTCTTTTGAGTAGCATTCCTGTAGAAATTCCAGTTTTGCTTTCAGAATCATCAAATTAGTTTGCCTTCCAATATTATAAGGTTTTTCTAAGGGCATACAAGTTTTATTCGGAATCTCAAAACTCTCTTCATTATGCCAAGATTCTATAATTCTAATCAGAACCGTAACACAATGTGCTTTATATTCCTTTGCCTGAATTATACAGTTTAGGCTTAAAATGCAAGTTTTCATTTTAAATCTACAGTCTTTAATATCTTTGGGTTCCTTTAGGTATTCTAGAATTTATTGTTATATTTTGGTTACTAACCCTTTCAGGACGATCTAAAAAGGATTTAACGTACATATTTAGGGTTTTCCACTCGATCGTGCCAAAACTAGTATAGAAAAAACTGAAAACTCGTTTTTGCCTTTCTCGTACAACTAAGTTGTACCGAAAGGCTATCATTTCACTCCAAATTCGAACTTTTGATAGAAGTCCCGGAGACCCATAGTGTTATATACCATTCGACTCAGCTCGATGAGCTGAACAAATGTCTGTCTGTCCGTGTGTGCGTGTGTGTGTGTGTATGTGTGTGCGTGTGTGTGTGCACAAAATGCCATAAAAAACATTAGCCAAATTTTCACATAGAAACTCTTAACCGATTTTCTTGCAACAAGTTGCATCCGACAGAGACTAAAACGCTGTTGATCACTATTGAATTTCTTAATGATTGCAAATTGCAAAAAATAGATAATATTAAAATAGTGATGAGATATAGTGACTGTAGGGAACAGGAAAGAGAACGAAATGAAAAGTATTTTAAAGATTCTAAAATGTGTGAGTTTAAAGAGGAGAGCGGTTGTAGAAGGGTTATGACGTATACATAGACGACTAAAAAGAAACAAATACATACGAAAAGAATAGAGAGAGGTTCGGTGAAAAAAATAAAATAAAGAATAAACGGCAGTCTTGAGATTAGCTTCAACGGAAGAAGTGCTGTGTTTTCTTGCGGATCAGATATCTGGTCGATTATCCGAATTCAACACTTTGTAGCTAGTAGTTGGTTAATGTAAGAGTTTGAATACGACCGGAAGACACGACATTGGCGCGGTACGGTTAATTGGAACCTACTGAATTTTTTCGTAAGTCGCTGATAGGGTAAACAATCATTCCCCTGAGAGGGTAAATTATCAGTCCCTGATAGGGTTAACAATCATTCCCCTGAGAGGGTACATCGGCAATCCCTGATACGGTCAACAATCATTCCCCTGAGAGCGTAAATTTTCAATCCATATTAGGGTAAACAATCATTCCCTGAGAGGGTACATCAGCAATCCCTGATAGGGTTAACAATCATTCCCCTGAGAGGGTAAATTATCAATCCCTGATAAGGTTAACAATCATCCCCCCGAGAGGGTAGATCGGCAATCCCTGATAGGGTTAACAATCATTCCCCTGAGAGGGTACATCGGCAATCCCTGATAGGGTCAACAATCATTCCCCTGAGAGGGTAAATTATCAATCCCTGATAGGGTTAACAATCATCCCCCTGAGAGGGTACATCAGCAATCCCTGATAGGGTTAACAATCATTCCCCTGAGAGGGTAAATTATCAATCCCTGATAGGGTTAACAATCATCCCCCCGAGAGGGTAGATCGGCAATCCCTGATAGGGTTAACAATCATTCCCCTGAGAGGGTACATCGGCAATCCCTGATAGGGTCAACAATCATTCCCCTGAGAGGGTAAATTATCAATCCCTGATAGGGTTAACAATCATCCCCCTGAGAGGGTACATCGGCAATCCCTGATAGGGTTAACAATCATTCCCCTGAGAGGGTAAATTATCAATCCCTGATAGGGTTAACAATCATCCCCCCGAGAGGGTACATCGGCAATCCCTGATAGTAAATTATCAATCCATATTAGGGTAAACAATCATTTCCCTGAGAGGGTACATTATCAGTCCCTGATAGCTAAAGCACTGTATGTCGTCAATCCCTGATAGAAAAAAAAAACAATTTTTCCTTCGAAAAGGTGCACTGATAATTTTTGATGGCGTAGAATCATTCGTTGAAGGACGTCACAGGAAGTGGTCTTGATCAGAAATCCTGGGCATCAAACGGGGTTAGTGTTTGGTAGTTTTTGTCGGTCGAACTGTAAACGCAAAAAATTTAGTACATATTGGTTAGCATTCTTTGCGAGCGAATGCGTTAGTGTTAATCAGGCAGAGTTAATTAGAGGAATTATTTTATATGCTCTTGGATGAGAGAACGAAAAATATTGCCCTTTATTTGTAGGCACACCCATACATGGACTATATTTTCTTGATCGATTCTTGTCGATGAAATAAGCTACACATAGCCCAAACTTACCATCCATGTTGATTGTAGGTTGTTTGTGTAGAATCCAGTTTTCTACTGTGCATGAGGATTTGACAAAGCAAGAGGAATAATTTCATTTTGCGTGATATTACGCTACTGCTGTATAGTTAATGAGATCTAAGTTACTGGCTGTTTGTCTGGATGAATGTAAACAAGTTACTTGAAGTTAAAACAAACAGAATTAAAAGGGAACATCTAGTTTTCTAATAAATATATCATTATCTGTTAACTTTTTGAAAACAGCAAAGCGCTATTAAAAAATAAAAATAAAATAAAAATAAGGCATTACTTTTGGAATGTGCAAAATCTCAAAAAAAAGGCAACTAGTATTTATAACATTTTTTTTCACAGTTTGTTGATCAGGGTGTTAATCGACTTTGTTGTCAAAATGCAAAGTAAATATGTGAGTGTTTTTTTACAAACTTCCTTTTGCTTCGATCTGCTCTCTTGTTGACTCTTGACTTGAAGTTGACTCTCGAGAGTAAGGCGATGGCACACAACCTAATACAATTCTTATGACACATATGTATAAGTAATAACAGCTAGTGTGTGGAAGCGTCGAAAAAAAGCGTTTGTAAAACAGAAGTGAAAATAATTCAGTTCGGTTCGTTGTTCAAGAACTAAAATCGCAAGATTTGGATAACATCTGATATTTAGTTTTCTCGGTGGTTATCAACACGATAAGATTCTTAGTGATATTATCAGTATTTTAATAGGTAAAAGAAAAAAAAATCCAAATTGTTTTTGTGATTTCGAAAGCTAAAATCGTCATTCAATTCTGCTTTTTTTAGACATTAGCCACAAGCAAAATCGTTGTAGGTTAGGAACACCTAACGCCGTTGTGTAATAGCGCGAGCTTGACATGAACAACTTTTGTCATCGTTCAATGCTGGGCAAGAGCCGTCCAACGAAGAGGAAGAACTCGACAGCAAATGAATGGGTAGAAGAGCCAATCGATGAGGACCATGAAGACGAACCGAGCTTTTTCAACAGAAGAAACTCTACTATGAAGGCAGTTGGTATTTAAGAACAACTTAATCGTGTTACCTGCGAGTCTAAGAAGACGAGCAGTAGACGCCGCTCACCAAGGACATGTAGGCAGCGGTGCAACTAAACGCATTCTCCGGGAATTTTTCTGGTGGCCCAATATGGCAAAAGAAGCGGAGGACTTCGTGTCTAAATGTGAAACTTGTCTAATAATTTCTCGGAAAAATCCTCCGGTTCCTTTGTGCAGCCGTCAGCTCCCAAACGGCCCTTGGGAGATCCTCCAAATAGATTTTTTATCAGTACAAGGGTGCGGTTCTGGTCATCTACTGATGTGCGTGGACACGTATTCCAGGTTCTTGCACGTGGTAGAGATAAAACAAACTGATGCTCGTCATACAAACGCCGCCTTTGCAAAATATTCGTAACATGGGGTCTACCATTGGTGCTTCAGAGTGACAATGGTCCTCCGTTTAGAAGCACAGAATTTGTGGACTAAAGCAAAGGAAGCAAAAGGTGTTCGAGTTCAAAAGTCCATCCCGCTCAGCGCGCAATCAAACGGAGCGGTTGAACGACAAAACCAAGGCGTCATAAAAGCTTTGGCGGCCGCAAGACATGAGCACAGAAACTGGAGAGAGGTTTTGGAACAATATACATAGGGGCTAGGGGTCACGCCTTTTGAACTGCTCGTAGGCTGGCGTCACCGAGGAACTTTCCCAAGCTTATGGGAGCAATCGAAGGTAGTAGATAGGAATCAAGTTGCGGAAGACGATGCCTATTCGAAACCTGTGAGCAAGCATTTTGCCGACAAACATCGTGGAGCAAGGGAAAGCGATATCGTTGTAGGTGATAAGGTTGTAGTGGCAATCGCACAGCGTACAAAAACAGATCCGAAGTTCTCTAGAGAGACATTCTCCGTTTTGACAAGAGAAGGAGCGAAGGTAGTTATTCGAAGCGAAGCAGGGTTGCAAATGTCGCGGAATGTGCAAGATATAAAAAAAGTTCCGGTAAGGAGTCTCGAGGTAGAGAACGATAGCGACAAGGAGGGTTCAGCAGATGGAGCGGACGATAAAAGGAATAGTGGTTCCAAAGGCACTTCGGAACTTAAAAAGTCCTCGTTTTCAGCAACCGAAAATGTTACCGATAGGCCTAGGAGGATGGTCCGTAAACCAGCCAAACTGGACGACATGGTTTTATATAATATTATCGAGTGAAGAGTAGAGGTAGTGGAAGATGTAGGAACAGGAAAGAGAACGAAATGAAAAGTATTTTAAAGATTCTAAAATGTGTGAGTTTAAAGAGGAGAGCGGTTGTAGAAGGGTTATGACGTATACATAGACGACTAAAAAGAAACAAATACATACGAAAAGAATAGAGAGAGGTTCGGTGAAAAAAATAAAATAAAGAATAAAAGGCAGTCTTGAGAATAGCTTCAACGGAAGAAGTGCTGTGTTTTCTTGCGGATCAGATATCTGGTCGATTATCCGAACTCAACACCTTGTAGCTGGTAGTTGGTTAATGAAAGAGTTTGAATACGACCGGAAGACACGACAGTGACATAGAACAATAATGTGTTATGAAAAATGCCTTGCATCTATGAATATTTTTAAAGTTTATCCGCGGCTTGCTCCCATTAAGAGTTTCATCGTACTATAAAGATGCTCGTGTTGCACGCATTTAGGCGTAAGTATGCTCTTCGTTCAGTTTCATAGTACTATGAAATTGTCCGAAAGTCAAAATTCGAACATAGGAAATTCGAGAAACTTTTGGCAGCGCCATCTGTCGTCTACTAGTGTAAATTTTCTATCATAACATTAGACGGTGTAACTGTTTTGCCTTTCTTGTACATCATCGAGGTGTAAGCGTAAAGGCTACATTTATTACCTTTTTGCGCGAGGAAGGCACCATCACCGCTAGGTGGATAATTCTGGGTTTTTGGGTGTCATAGGCCAAACTACTCGAAAGTACATATCCTCGAAAGTATCAAAAATTATGTCAAAAGAATATAACTATAAATATCTATGTAATCATAAGACATGATATTAAGGAGTTTTGGAACGACCCGATCAACCAACTCCTGAACGATGTATCCGTGTATCGCTAAGCATCCAAGCAGGTCCATTGAGCCGATGCGGTTTCATTTATACTCGATTAAGTTGAAAACCGGAATACGGGACTAGCGAAGTTGGATTTTTCTCGCAATCCGTACGTTAAACCTAACTTCGCTAGTGGCGCGCTAATCTAATTAGGGCCTAATTAGACTAGCGCGCCACTAGCGAAGTTAGGTTTAACGTACTGATTGCGAGAAAAATCCAACTTCGCTAGTCCCCCATTTCGGTTTTCAGCTTGACTAGCGATATTACTTTCACAAGCTACAATAGACCTTTCATGAGTCGATGTTCTAAGATACAATATCGACTGAAATAAAAACTCAGCCAAAAAAATTTTAAAGAAATTATGGTATGAGCAATAAAAAAATATTAAATTTTCTACAAATAGGGTTTCTTACCCCATTCCCGGCCTAACATGCGTACGACTGCATTATTTAATTGATATTTATGACAGGGAGCAACTTTTCCTGAATTTTGTGGGCTGTATAATACTGCATTGGGGTTCACTTCTGCTAAAAAAATAGCTATTTGTGTTAAATATCGTTCAAAAAAGCTTTTATTTGATTTAAATTAACGAGGTGCAGCACTCATTTTGATCATAGCGATTCCCATTCTGGCATACAAAAAACTAGTTCACGGCCTAAGCCAAATTTCACTCAATCTCTCAACATTTTACTTTCATTCTCTCTCCCGGGACGGTAGAAAATGCAATGTAAACAAAAATATGCACGTTCTACGACAACATGATGCCAGATGGTATTATTCATAATAATTTTTATTTGGTTGAGAAGATATATTTACTCATCCAAATTTCTTCCAAATACTTAAAAACAATATTTTTTCAACTTTTAAAATCTAGAGCACTATAAATAACATGATAGCGTCAAAATATTAGACATTTTTCCTATTAACGATGAAGGATCATTTTCATAATCCTGGCCTTTTGGTAGCACGGTGCGGCTAGAAGTTCTTGGACCGAGGTGATTTTTTGTTCGGTTTGAGAATACATTTTCAAATGTATTTTAATATGTTTATATAAGTTCTAGTGATACGTTCTAGTGATAAGATTGAAGTGCGTGTGTTTAGCATTATGGTGTGGTGATGAAAAGCTTGAAGCAATCGAGCACTGTGACAATTTTCAGGTTGGTGTTTATTCGATGATACCGTTTTGTAAAAGTGGAAAGAATCACTTAGAATCGGCTCAGTGGTGTGGCATCGGAGAGTGAAATTTTGAATTCTACTTTTTTATTTTCTACAATTGGATCAATTAGGAGTAAAACAAGTGATAGAAAGATATTGAGTATTGTGAAAAATGAATGGGAGACTTTTTAAAAATTATCAACCGTAAACCTACGACTTCCAAACAGTATAAATCATTAGTTTTCTGTGCAGTGAGCCGGGAACCGGGTCCATAGGCCCAAGTAGTGATTTACCCTAATGCAAAATTTCCATAAACAATTAAGAATTTTCCACAAAACAAGAATAAATTAACACTTCTAAAACCAAAAATTGCAAATATAAAAGAAGAATTTTTCATAAAGAAATCAAAATTTTCCACGGAAAAAATACAAACATTCCATAAATAAATCAATATTAGAAATAAATAATTACAAAATTTTCCGCAAAATAAAAATTTTGTAATTGTTTATTGCTAATATTGATTTATTCATGAAAATTTTGTATTTTTTTCGTGAAACATTTTGATTTCTTTATGGAAAATTCATATTTCATAATTGCAATTTTTGCTTTTACAAGTGCTAATTTATTATTGTTTTGTTCAGTCAATGGTCCTTTCCTAAGCGACTCATAGTGGAATGAATGTATTATAGACCAATTATTATTTTGGAGTTCGGATCATTCGATTTATCCAATTAACCAACTTATGAATGATGTATGATATAATATCCCAGTAGGTCCATTGGGTTGATATGACTTCAATTATTATTTATACAAGCTGCTACAGACTTTTTAGGTTATATAACGTCCTGGAAGTCGTAATGTTTGAACTACTTAGTTATTCAATGCCGTAAGCCCAGTGCTTCTAAGGCCCCACAAAAAAGTTTGCGAACAAACCTCATAGTCATTGTGCAACTTGATGTTGACTCAAGATAATTTTGGGTACCTTGTCTCTTGGATCTCATGTTAATGGAAATTAGGATCATATGCTTATTTCATCGGATTGGATATATACCGATGATGAGGACATTACAAATGTCTTGAATGATCTGGTAGATATCGTGGGCTGAACTTGAGAGCATTTTGGAGTACCTTGAACATCTCGTATTCCTGAATATTAATCACTGGCTTAACGTTCAGGATGACCCATCTTATCTGAGTGTTTAGAAAAATTTAAACATTTCAAATTCATTTGCATGCTCTTAGAATCGAAATCTTCCCAAGGTTTCGGATATCTGAGTTTTCAGGGTCAGTCAAATTTGAGCTCCCACATTTTTTCTGTAAAGCCAATATCTAGATGAACAATTTTACTGAAGAAAATAGTGGCCTAGCTCTCTTTTGTGATTTTATATCCATCCTGAAAGCATTGAGATTTGTTTTGGAATTCAATTTCAATCGTTATTATAACACTATTTTTAACCTAGATTGTTTAAGGAACTGAAGTTTTTTTTCTGGAACACTGCCACTTTTTTCATATCGCAGGAATCTCCTTAGTTCTAAGACCCATTTATGAATTTAAGAAGCATTCTATTTATAATTTCATGTTGATTTTTTAAAAGCCAGCTTGCATTATTAAATTTTTCGATCAATTATCCTAATTGTCCAATATCATACAAACTAGGCTTCTTAAGCCTTAATTATTGCCTACATTTATTGCTTGGATTAATTTTAAATTCCAAGATCTTCTGAATTTTCAAGAATAATTATTCTGGAGTTGCAAGGGAAATCCTTCGGAATATTGACAAGGCATTTTTTCCGAAATTCTGTGGAAGAGTTCCGAAAAATGTTCGGTAGAAATTTTGAAGAACTAGAAGAATCCGTAGAAGGATCCGAAATGCATATTTACGATGAAAATTCCAATAAACATCAAATTCCGAAGAATTTTCAGTATAAATTAGAAAAAAAATCCAGCTTACTTTTTTTACAGAATCTCTAAAGATTTTTTTTTTAAATCCTGGGCAACTTTAATGAATCTTCAAAGGAAATTCTTCTAAATTTCCAATGGAAATTGTTTTCCAAAAGAATTTCTTAGACATTTTCAGCAGTTTTTTGCCTTTCTCGTACAACAAAGTTGTACCGAAAGGCTATCATTTCACTTCAAAACCGAACTTTTTATAGAAGTCTCGGAGACCCATGATGTTATATACCAATCGACTCAGCTCGTCGAACTGAACAAATATCTGTCTGTCCGTGTGTATGTGTGAGTGTGTGTGCACACGAAAACCGAAAAACATTAGCCACTTTTTCATATAGTAATCCCTAACCGATTTCCTCGCATCAAGTTGTATTTGAGAGGGGAAAAGCCTTGTTGATCACTATTGAATTTGATAACGATCGACCATTGCGTTTAAAAGTTATTGAGAAAATTGAATCGAACTATATAAGCGCCATATAAGGTTGGTGTCTTGGCTAAATGTGAGAAAGGCAGTATCACCACTCGGTGAATTAAGTTGGGTTTTTTTATTTCCAAAAGAAATTATTTGGAATATGCCAAAATATTTTTCGGCTAGCTCCCTTTTTGTACTTATCCTTGACCGATTTCTTCGCAACAGGTTGCATTCGACGTAGTATTCTGCCCCATTGTTTCCTATTGAAAATGTGCCAGATCGGACAATGGGCTTGGCAGTTATGGCCAAAATACTTTTTCTCATAAAAAAGCGCGTAAAAAAGTCTAGTTCACTTTTTTTATACTTACCCTAGATCGATTTCTTCGCAACAGGTTGCATTTGACGCAGTATTCTGCCCCATTATTTCCTATTGAAAATTGGCCGGATCGGACAATGGGCTTGGTAGTTATGGCCAAAATACTTTTTCTCATAAAAAAGCGCGTAAAAAAGTCTAGCTCACGTTTAATGCACTTACCCTAAACCGATTTCCTCGCAACAGGTTGCATTCGACGCAGAATCTTGTCTCATTATTTCCTATTGAAAATTGGCCGGATCGGACGATGGACTCAGAAGTAATGCCCAAAATACTATTTTTTAACCGCACGAGAAAGGCATCATCACCGCTAGGTGGATTAATCTGGGTTTTTTCATTAACAATTTGTAGCAAAATTTCCAAGCAAAATTTTTCAGAGAGAAATGTTCAAAAATCATTCTGAATCCTAGCACTTTATCAGGATTATATGAAGTAATGTCAAAGTTTTTACAGGAAATTTCTTTACTGGATTTTTCCTGAATATCAACAAGTAATTCTTTTGAAGTTATTTTCTTGAATTATTGTATTGCAGTCCGCTGATGCAAAAGTGTCGGCGGCGTGATGCCAAAAACCATCTGCGGCGGTGGCGTGGCGCGGCGGAATTTTTTTTTTATATTTTCCCATTTTTCCTTTCCAAATTTTTGTTGTGGAAATTGAAACTGAATCGCAACCTGTTTTTTCGTTTATTTTTTATGGAAAAAGGATCTATGGCTAAGATGGTCAAATAGCGCAGATACGCATCGGCGTTACGACCGACGCTGCGTTACCGGTTCTTCTCGATGCACGCCTGCGTCTTTTTAACGCTCACAATGGTCGGAATCGTCGAATTTCACGACATAATTCGATTACTCGAAAACCATCAGCGCTAGAGTTTTGACGTCTTCAAAAGAAATGCTCTACAAGAAAAGATCTATTTTGATATAAGTTGACATTAGGGTGGCCCTTCGGTGAAAATTTTTGAATTGTATTTTTTACCCTTTTGAGTTAGGAGTTCATATAGTTCTACAAAGTTGTAGAAAATTTAATTCTGAGCATTTTCGCTTAATAAACATTTATTTTATCTCATATAGGTGATGTTTTATGACAAAATTACTAAAATTAAATAGAGTGCTCCCGAAAAATAGTTTTTAGCTTCCACTTTCATCAATTCAGAATATTATCAAAAACTGTCTTAGCATCGCTTCACGGTCTTTGGATGGCACATCTTTTGGTTACATAAGATGGTTGATAGCTTCATTTTCAAGCATATTATAAGCGTTTTTTATGAAAAAATGATATTTTTCGGAGCATTCTACTGTAGCTAGTAGCAAATATTAGCAAAAATTTCAATCGTAATCTGAAAGTATACATACAGGCCCATCAAATCCATGGTATTTCATTTGTCCATGTTTGTCCACTTTTGTTTGATATTCATATTAGTTTTTGTATGAAAATCAGCTATTCAATGGGAAACACATATACCATATCTCTGATTTTCGCAATATTTGGTAGAATCATTCTTTTTCGAAAATAAATAAACTAAATTTTTAATTTTGTCCAATTTCGATCCAGGGTGGTCGAAAAAATCAAGATTTTTGAAAAAAAAAATTTTAAAACATAATTTTTGAACTACTGGACCAAATATGATCAAATATCAATCTTCATGGAATCTCATGTAGTCATTGGCGACCCTCACTTAGAAACTGTGAAAATGAAATTATTCCGAGAATTAGCCATGAAAAACCAACTTGAATTTTATGATTTTGTATTTCGCCACAAAAGTAGCGCTCTTAAGCATTTATTTCATGAGAACACCTTGAAAATCGTTCCAGTAGTTAAAATGTCAAAATGATTTTTTCGACTTCCTTTTTAATACGAGTTGATTTAAATATTTTAGATAAAGAACGATTCTTTGTGGGCTTTGTGGCCGTGCGGTTAGCGCCGTCAATAGTCTAGAGGCATGGACTATGGAGCGTGGGCTCGATTTCCGCCTCGGTAAGAAGGAAACTTTTCGTGATCGAAAAATTCTCCACCGGTCCACTGGGTATTATGTGTCCTGTCAGTTGTCTAGGTGTTAAGTGTTCAGTCTGTACGATACCTGGTCGAAGACGGTGTTCTTGTCTTTTATTCTACCAAATATTGCGAAAATCCAAAAGATGATATATGTGTTTCACCCTAATTTTTCGTACAAAAATAATACTATCATCAAACAAAAGTGGACAAAGATGGACAAACGAAATACCATGGATTTGATGGGCCTGCATGTATACTTTCAGAGGACGAGTGGCATTTTTGCTAATATTTGCGACGAGCTGCAGTAGGATGCTCAGAAAAATATCGCTGTTTCATGAAAAAACGCTTATAATAGGCTTGAAAATGAAGCTATCAACCATCTTATGTAACCAAAAGATGCGCCATCCAAAGACCTTGAAGCGATGCTAAGACAGTTTTTGAAAATATTCTGAATTGATGAAAGTGGAAGCTAAAAACTATATTTTCGGGACCACCCTATCTAAATTTAGTAATTTTGTCATAAAACATCACCTATATGAGATAAAATAAATGTTTATTAAGCGAAAATGCTGAGAATTAAATTTTCTACAACTTTGTAGAACTATATGAACTCCTAACTCAAAAGGGTAAAAAAATACAATTCCAAAAAATTTTCACCGAAGGGCCACCCTAATGACAACTTACACCAAAAATAGATCTCTTCTTGTAGATCATTTCTTCTGAAGACGTCAAAACTCTAGCCCTGATGGTTTTCGAGTTATCGATTTATGTCGTGAAATTTGACGAATCCGACCATTGTGCGCTGAGTTGGAAAGACGCTACGTGGGCATCGGCCCTAAGATGAGCTTTGCGTTTAATGATTAAATCATTAAATTTTAATGATTTGAACCGAATTTTTACACCGCTATTGTTATTCACCAAAAGTTTTCCGTTTAAAAAAAACCACGTGGTTCGAGAGCAACACCCCCCTCCCCCCATGTGGCTTATCGTGGTCATTTTCCAACCCCCCCCCCTTCCCCCATATATGACCACGTGGTTTCTGGACGGCGCCAGAGTACCTTGTAGGCGGCGTTCAGCAATGTGATTGCGCGGTAGTTGATACAATCCAGCTTATCGCCCTTTTTGTATATGGGACACACGACACCTTCCATCTACTCCTGCGGCAAAACTTCCTCCTCCCAAATCTTGGTAATGACCCAGTGCAGCGCTCTAGCCAGTGCCTCACTACCGTGTTTAAATAGCTCTCCTGGTAGTTGGTCAACCCCAGTGGCTTTGTTGTTCTTCAGCCGGCCGATCTCCTCCTGGATTTCCTGGAGATCCGGAGCCGGTAGAATTATGTCCTGCGCGCGTTCTCCCAGGTCCATCACCATACCGCTATCTTCGTCTGCCATATCGCCATTGAGGTGCTCTTCGTAGTGCTGCCGCCACCTTTGGATCACCTCACGCTCGTTTGTAAGAAGGTTCCCGTTTATGTCCTTACACATATCGGGCTGCGGCACGTGGCCCTTACGTGAACGGTTCAACTTCTCATAGAACTTTCGTGCGTTATTAGCGCGGTACAGTTCCTCCGTCTCTTCACGGTCTCGATCTTCCTGCTGGCGCTTTTTCGAGAGTTTTGAGCGCAGACATACTGCAACGAGGTAGTGCTCGGATTCAATATTCGCACTGCGGTAAGTGCGTACGTTCGTGAAGTCGGAGAAGAATTTACCGTCGATTAGAACGTGGTCGATTTGGTTTTCCGTTACTTGATTAGGTGATTTCCATGTGGCCTTGTTGCGGTGGCCTTGTTTGCGGGGGAAGAAAGTGCTTCGGACTACCATTCCGCGGGAGGCTGCAAAGTTTATGCATCGTTGGCCGTTGTCGTTCGATACGGTATCCAGACTATCCGGTCCGATGACCGGTCTATACATTTCCTCCCTTCCTACCTGAGCGTTCATGTCACCGATGACGATTTTGACGTCCCGCAGTGGGCATCCATAGTATGTCTGCTCCAGCTGCGCATAGAACGCTTCTTTCTCGTCGTCGGATCTCCCTTCGTGTGGGCAGTGCACGTTGATGATGCTATAGTTGAAGAAACGGCCTTTTATCCTCAGCTTACACATCCTTGCGATGATTGGCTGCCACCCAATCACGCGTTGACGCATCTTTCCCAACACTATGAAGCCGGTTCCCAGCTTGTTGGTGGTGCCACAGCTTTGGTAGAAGGTAGCCGCTCGATGCCCGCTTTTCCACACTTTCTGTCCTGTCCAGCAGATTTCCTGCAGCGTAACGACGTCGAAGTGGCGGGGATGTTATTCATGGTAGATTATCCTGTCGCAACCTGCGAAGCCTAGCGACTTGCAGTTCCATGTTCCAAGCTTCCAATCGTGATCCTTTATTCGTCGCCTAGGTCGTTGCCGATTGTATCGAGTCGTATTAACGTCTATGTCGTTCGTAATAGTTGTTTTTAAAGTCGGCTTATTGGTCCTGCGCAAACCTCCTGTCTCGTCGGAGGGCCGTCGTGTCAGGGCTGTTTAGCGTCCCACCTAACACCAGGACTTGGGCTTGTGCGCTTTGAGCGGCACACGGTCGCTTTGGCGGAGCCTACTTGCGGATACATGCAGCTTTTTATAGAGGTTTAACAGGGCCCACTGTCAAACCTCACCACACCCTAGGCAGGCGCCACAACTCGCAGATGGCCTGGGGAGGATTGTCAAGCCCTTGGACATAGTCCCTGCTGCCAATCCAGAGATTGCGAGTTCGATTCTTGGTCCGATCTAGGATGTTTTCTGGTTGGAAACATTCTCGATTCCCAGGGCATAGTGTATCCATTGTACTTGCCACACAAGATACATATTCATGCAATGGCGGGCATAGAAAAGCTTTATATTAATAACTGAGGAAATGCTAATAGAATACTAATAGTTGCTAATAGTTGAAAACAGGGCCAAGTTCCAGTTGGAATGTAGAGCCATTAAAGAAAAAGAAATTACTATCGATTCCATTGGCAACAACACATTTTGGAATGAGTGTGAGAATGTATTTGTGAACAAGATTATCAAGCACATGCCAAAAACAAGCGAAATGGTTATTGTTTGTGATTAAATTTCAGTGAAACTACGAACTAAACATTCGGCCTTGGCATTTATCTTGAAATTCTTAAAAAAAATATATTAAAACACAATTAGAGGTGTCCACCACCGGGCCACGCCGCCATCACCGACATTTTTTCAACGGCGGCGCTCTGCTGCTTGAATTTTGGTAAGCCGCTCATCTATAATTTTACACACCGATTCAAATTTGAAGAAGTTCGCTGAATTTTCAGTAGATATTCCGAAGATTCAGTAGAATTTCTCAATGAATTATTGGCAGTGGCTGATCTACCCGCCGCTTCCATATCCAGGCGCTATAGTATATGCGCAAAATAGACACAGAGTATAAATATGTTACAGCATATATGACGTAACAAAAAGGCTCCGTTCGATTCGACTCATTTTTCCATCACTTTTTAAAATTACAGGTCGTCGTTACTACGGAGCTTGAATTCAATATTGCATACAAGAAAAAGTTGGTTGTAAAAATAGAGGCTATTGAACACAAAAATATGCGTTCAAATATTTCCATGGCATGTAATTTTCAGAATTTTGAACTGTGCAGCATGAGTTAACCGCCAGAAATTTGTAAGGCGAAAGACATCTAACGCGGGTTTTCTCAAAATTAGGAACTTTTCATAAAAAAATATTTGATTCCGCTTATGTAGGAAGGTGTCCGCAACTACGCCTACCAAATATTTTTACGATGAAGGTGCTTAATTTTGAGAAATCGAACCTTAGATGCCTTTCGCCATACTGATTTCAGAAAGTTAACTCCTAGTGTGCCGCTGTGAGCACGCTTAAAGTGGACGATTCATTGATCCCCACAACATCACGGTGAAACTCCGAAGAACTTTTCGTGAGAATTCAAAAATAAAACCTTGACAATTACAAACAATTTTCCGTTGAAATTTCATTTGAATTGAATTGTCATTTGGCCGAAATGTTCATTCTGGCGAAAGTGTAGTGGTTTCGTTGGTTTGGATTTTGCAAATGATGAAAAGTAAACAATGGCAGGGAATGCTTTTAGTGGCTGCAATTTTCCGGAAATGACAGTCAGAAGATGCATTTAGGGGAGTAGATTGTTGAAAAAATAAAAGCATTCGGTAATTTCCGGTCCAAATTACAGCTTCCGTTTACACTTACCCCGCACTTCAACTTCCCTCGGTATACCTTACTCGAGATTTGTCGAGTGTGCGGAAATGAAGCACCCTGTTGTCATTGGACCACTCGAATAGATATTCGAGCCTGTGGTGAAACCTTGTCATTTCTGGACAAAACTTTTCCTATTTTAACGGTAGAATGCGTTTTACTGAGCACTCTAAATCTTGAAGCATTTGCAGCTAAGCCTCAACTATCTCTTATTGAGCCATTAGCTCTCTACCACGCTCATAATAATCGAAATCATAATTGAACTTTGTCGAGGATAACAACTCATGTGGAAATTGGTTAAAATGAATCTTTTATGTTTTCTGTTTAGCACATATTTTCAAATCGTGATGCAACTGCTCACCCGGAAATAATTATATCTAAAAGATCATAAATTGCTTCGAAAATCAAAAACATGCTCCTTCCAAAACATTGCAGTACATACCCACCACTATATACTCTGCTATAAAAGAAATCACGTTTCCAGATCTTAGTTCAGACTTTATTGCCAAATTCTGCAATCAACATTCTGTCTACAGATTGGCAAAGCTGTCAATGTAAAATTTCAAAGGATTTAGCTTCCCACCACCATGCATGCACCGTTCTCGTTGCTGTTGTTCGAAACTTGAGCACAACTTTTGCTTTTCCTGTCTTCTTCCGCTTGCATCGTAGGAAATCGCAAAGCGCTTACAACACTTCTCCTGAAAAGCAAGCGGAAGTCATTACGGACCGAAGGAACGACCGAAAATGCATACCGACGATAGTGCCAAATGGGATCCCGTTCAATGTCTCTCGTAGTAGCACAACAATATAGGTAGGGTAACGGTACCAATAGTGAAGGTATCAGTAGATCCACAAAAGAAAATATTACATTTACAGTTTAATTATCTTAGCTAATAGATAAACTAATAAATTTGCTAACAAAAATAAGATTGATGTTATTTTACATCAAAAACTACCAAATGATGGTTGCACCACTAATGGGTACACTATTCCTTTGGTGGCGGTAAAAATTAATTTTGGTTCCCATAGTTGTGCTATCCATTGATTTCTTAAGAAACTTGCCAATATTGGTACAGTTGCACCACTATTGGTGCAAGGTAGTCAATTTTATTATGAAAAATAATTGTTTTCAATAGTTTCTCGGGCGAAATCTTAGGATAAGTTGTATTTCACAGGATATTTAAAGCACGACGCATCTACTGAAACCATCATAAAGGGTATAATTATGATCAATCTCATTAAAACCCCACTACCTCCACTATTGGTGCTACCTCCACTAAGGGTACGGTTACCCTACGAATGTACATATATGCGAGTTCTGAAAACGGTCCGATAAGTTTACTTCCCGCACCAACTGTGCACATTTTGGTTTGCCTTGGTTTGCGATGCGAAGCTCTGTATGTTCTGCCAGCCGGCATTCCGGCAGAGTGCACTTCCTTTATCTAGTGAGAATCAATGGGAATCCACTGGTTATGAGGATGATGATGATGATCTGATGGTCTTAATTGGCCTAACCGCCATGATATGGCGTGCTGTAATTGATCCGTTTTGTGAACATTAACAAATAACTTTTATCCTTCAATATGTTTACTCTTGCAAGTCTTAGACAAATGAGAGGGTTTACGAAGCGACCTTTACGTGGTATAATGAAGTATGCATAATGTATCTCTCCCAACCAGCAACACATTTTCTTATCTAATGAGAAACATCAACGTTTATTTATATTTTTCATTTAGTAAAATAATCTAAACCAGTTTGTATTTTTTATTTGAGAAAATATCTAGGGGAACTGCTCCTTGAATCCGTACCGTGTACCCAAATCAATACCATCCGAAAACAAAGAATTGGTGTGTAAATTGTTTTATTTCTCATTTTTGTGATTTTTTTCAGCAGTGAGCACGCCGGAGAACAACAAAACACGACACAAATTGAGCCTAAATTTCCTTTTTTGCGAATGTTTTTGATATAGGAATTAATAATGGAACAGATACCCTATGTGCAGTGGCGTAGCCACGGGGGTGGTTTTGGGTATAAAACCCCCCCCAAAGACAAAATTTTTGGAAGAAAATTTTTTTTTCGAAAAAAAAAATGTTGAGAAAACCCCCAGACCAATTTTCTGGCTACGCCACTGCCTATGTGTAAGCAGTTTTGTGGGTAATTTTAGAGGGTTTGAAACTGCACAATGAAATCAGATCAAAAAAATATCATACATGGCCTCATCACTTTTATCTATTAGCTATTATATTATCTTTACCTCTGGAAAATGATGATCATGTGGTCGAACTAGTTGTTCAACTTTATTCATTGTTCTTGAATAATTGCAGTACTTTTATATGTTAAGTAGCAATGATGTGTGCATAACGGAATTATATATCCGCTTATAGATTTGCATATTAGTAGTAAAGGTTTCCCCAATAAATTTGCAGATTAGTTTTATCCTGGTCCATTACCACCGTTTTGATATTGGCGTACCAAACATCCTAAACACTACATGCAGCCACCCACGACCATTATATTTGCTTTCAATCACAACATCTGTTGCCGCATAATCACAGAGTCAGATAATATGCTTTTCTCGCATTTCCATAGAAGATAACGGCGTGTAATCGGATCGGATCCTATTTACAGCAACTTCAAACACAGTTTCCTGGGTAATAATTTTGAAAGGCTATGGTTTCGCTTTATCAACGATTACATTCGTTGGATTACATTGCTTGTTAGTTGTGAGCACTTTAGAATATAGTTTCTTTTTGTGAATGAATTAGTTGAAAATAATACACAAGGAAAGCTTTGAACAAAATAGATCCATGAAATGAGCAATGGGAATGTCACTCTCCAATAGATGTTTTTTTTTTCAATAGATTTTGGTGCATGAATATGACGTACTACCAAAGCAAAATCGATTTTCAAAATATTGCAGATCTGTCAATTTTTCAAATGAGCTTATAGTTGTACTTGAACTTGTAGTTATATAACAGCACAATTTCCATTTACTTTAAGGTGGTTATACAACAAAGCCACAAATCGGCCATCTTGGAAACCACGTGCTTTTTCTAGTGATTTTCCAAGAGCATTGGGAGAACCACAGCGCTTATGGAGATGAAACATCCGTAAATCGTTTGCTCACTTATGCTAAAAAATCGACTTTAATTTCAGCATTGTACGAAAATTATTACGCTAGATTTGAGATTTTGATTACAAGAGTAGAAAACCGTGTGGTGAATTTAAAATTCACCACATGGCTTGATTGTATAATCACCTTAAGTACAATTTTTGTATCAACGGGATGCGTGGCTTCCGTTTTGAATGGGGTGCCCTTGAAAACGCGAGTTTTGCTTTCAGTTTTGGATTTCGTGAGGATTGTCCTTAGGCAGAACGGATGCGAAAAAACGAACAGTGAGTGGGGGGTGACTATTAGTAATGGACCCCTTAAGGTCACTCCTGACGGAATCCAAGTTTCAAAGTGCTCGCGTATTCGTGAGCACACCACTCGATACAGAGGCGTCGCACATCTGTCATTTTTGTTGATTTAGCTTTGCTGCGTCGCAGCATGCGTGGAATATTGAAAATGACAGCTGTGCGTTGCTTCCGGTTCGAGTGGTGTGCCCCCGAAAACGCGAGCACTTTGAAACTATGATTCCGTCAGGAGTGACCTTAAGGGGGGTCGCTAGAGTCAGACTCATGAAATATTGCCATTCCGTAGCACCAGATGACAAGTAACAGTTATCAGCAACGCGTTCCGTACATTAAACACGCTAAAACATTAATTTTTACTACTCAAATAAGTATTTTAAATGAAAGTACGGTACCAAAAGTACCTACAGCTGGAACAGGGCCGAGTCGATTATCGACGTTACGTTCTGGAGTCCTGGCCAAACGAGTAGTTCGAAGTGGAGGGTAGATGATGGCTACACTCACAGCGACCACCTGGTGGTACACTACAGTATCGACTATGCGACCAGCATTCAGCGGACAGAAGAAGGGGCGAGGCCTAACCCTAGTATGTGGAAGACATCGTACTTCGACGACGAGGTATTTAAGGAAGCGCTCCGCCGCGAGCACAATATTCTCGGTCTGAGCGGCGAGCAGCTGGTAACAGTACTCTCGCGTGCATGCGATGCCACCATATGCCTAGGAAAGTACACTCTAGGAATGGGAAGCCACCGGCTTACTGGTGGACTCAAGCAATTGCGAACCTGCGCCGCGCCTGCCTACGGGCACGGAG
Source organism: Armigeres subalbatus (assembly GCF_024139115.2). Lineage (NCBI taxonomy): Eukaryota > Metazoa > Arthropoda > Insecta > Diptera > Culicidae > Armigeres > Armigeres subalbatus. Next base: position 158,267 of record NW_026942064.1, read on the forward strand.
GCGGGTGCAGCGAGCATGCACAGAAGAGGAGCCTGTCGAATTACGGGTGGCGTTCGTGGCTGCTAGAGCCGCTCTGAAGACTGAGATTAGATCAAGCAAAAAATCAGAAGTGTTATGTACAAGACACAACCGCCCAACGTAAACTACGTGAGGCAGATTTGTTCATTGTAGTGCCATCATACATGAATATTTTTAGAAAATTCATTTGATTACTTATGTCACTGGTTTTGAACAAAACTAGCGTATCTTAAGATATGAAAATTGTTGGATACGACAATTGTTTAAAAAATTTACTATGAAAACCCAAATTTAGTCCTCAGTGGTAATGATGCCTTTCTTGGATCCGAATTGCCTACATTTGGGTTTTGAAGCATTTGATGAAATATTTCAATAGAAGAAGCCCTAGGGAAGCATTCTCTTTTCCGTTTGCAACATTTATTATTCAGAAACATTCCAATCATAGGCATATCTTGTTTTTCGTGCATCACTAGAAATCATAAAATGTCAATCATGTACCAAAACCCAATTAATTTGGTTGTGGTGCGCGAGTAGTAAATGTTGCGGACGGAAAAGATAGTGTGTGTTATTACATTCTAACTCCTACTGTCTGGCAGTGTTGGTAAAATCTCAAAATCTCAAATCTCATCGGCGGTTCAAACCATGCGTGAGTCAAATCTCATCAGAATTATGACCGAGAGATTTGCTCATGATTTGAATCGCAATTTGCATCATTGCATGATATTTACGTGTTCTTCATTGTTGAATGCATTGAATTAACTATTTTTCGTCTAAAACAATGGCTAATAATTATACATAAACAAAACATACGTCTCGATTGCGTTTTGACGCTTCTTAGAACGAAATCATTTCTAGATCAACACTTGAAAAAGGCGTAACAGCCAAAATTTATTCCATCGGATTCCTTATCTACATACATAGCTATATACATAGACAAAATACTGGAGAGATCAAATTTTGGCTGTTACGCCCTTTTCAAATGTTGGTCTAGATTTTTCGGTGAGTGAGCGAAGCGATGCGATTCTGGCCGAGAAACTCAAGCGCGATGCTTCCCTTACAAAAGCGCAGGTGAGTTAGCTCGTGCATGAAACCTCGATGATTCAGATTTAAGTATGATTTTACCAACACTGAGTGTTATTATGGATAAAATATTCGAGCAAACGTTTTATTAATATTTTGTAGATCCAGTTGAAAACCGAACTGAGCTCTCGCGACAATCGCATTTTCTTTCATTTCCGAATGTCGCGACTGCATCGCGAGTGGTGCGCATGATGGCTCACGGTTATGGCATAGATGCGCACTACTCGCGATGCAGTTGCGACATCCGGAAATAGGAGAAAATGCGGTTGTCGCGAGAGCTCAGTTCGGTTTTCAACTGGATCTACAATAAGACTTTTGAATCAGGGAGCAAGAAGGTGATAGCTCTATTGTATCTCATATAGCCTGTTTCAAGAACGTATGCGTTCCGAAGCTTTTGTCGTGTACAATAAGTACCGCATTATTGCACCCACGTATTATAAAAATATCTTAAGTGCATTCACACTTCCTGAATCAAAGTTAAATCCTTCTGATTCAGGCGCGCATTTAATTGGACAAAATATTATTAGGCCGATATAAATATTTTTTTTAAATATGTCTTACCCCCATTGTTATTTTGCTCAAAAATAACAACTTGAGGGGCAACAAAAAAAAAATCCGGTAAATTTTGAGAACTTTCAAAACATTCTTCAACAAATCCGAGGAGTTTTTTTTATTTAATTTTTTTTCCATTTTAATATTTATTTTTTACTAGCAGACCCGTCGAACTTTGCTTCGCCTAAAATTGATTTATTCTCTGATTAAGTCTCGAGTTATGCAGAAATTTTTGGTTCATTTGTATGGGAGCCCCCCTTTCCAGAAGGGGGAGGCGTTGCAAACCACCACAGAAACATGTCTTCTCTTCCAAAACCTCCACACGCCAGATTTTTTTCCATTTGCTTGATCTCGAGTTATGATGAAATTGGTGTTTCATTTGTATATGAGCCAGGTTTCAAAGAGGAGAGGGGTCTCTAACCATCTTAAGAACCTTCCCCGGCCCCAAAAACCTCTGCATTCAAATTTTCATGCCGCTCCTCCCCTTGACTTTGCGGAGACCATAATTTTTAATAAATATATGTAACGGCCTTATTAGTTTTCAGTTTGCAAAAAAATGCATTTTCCAAAGTCGGTTTTTGATATAAATTGATTGCATTATTAGCAAAGGCATTGGCATTGATAACAATTGATCGTCTCATGCCTGCACAAACATGCCCCATTACGCATTTTTGTTACATTTGTTTCGACCGCGGTCACTGGTCCGGCTCCATTGTTCTACTTTTTGTGCGAAACACCGCACAAAAAGGAGAGTCCAAAAGCCAACCGGACTGAACGGCGACGGCCGAAACGAGACTCTTGCGGACAAGAAAAGAGGGTGCTGCCAAAATGATCCGACACCCTATTTTAACATTCATAACACAAAGTTTCAATATAATTGACAAATTGGTAGAGAATTTCCGAATCGATTGATATATAAATCTCAAAAATCCATCGGAAGATAAAGGCGCTATTAAAGTTCAAAATCTTACATGATTTCGTGACGGTCTCGCAATTTGGAAATTTTCATTTGTCACCCTGTATCCGAGTCTTCCCCTTAGACGTAGTTTACGTCAAAAGCCTGCTTCGAGGACCTGTGTCAAAGTGCCAACGCGAATCCATGGGGTGACGCCTATAGGGTCGTAATGGCCAAGACACGTGGGGCGATGGCCCCTACAGAGCGGTCTCCAGAGATGCTGGAGAGGATCATCTCGGGGCTCTTCCCACGTCACGACCCAAGTCCCTGGCCTCCTTTTGTGGAACTGCCAGGGGCCAGGGTGGCCGACGAGGGAAGAGTAACTGTGGCGGAACTTGCGGGGATTGCTCAGTCCCTTAGTGTAGGTAAGGCGCCAGGACCATAGTGACTCTCGACGTGAGGAATGCTTTTAATAGTGCCAGTTGGCCAGAGATTGCAGATTGTATACGACACGGAGGCGGGTCGGAAGTGCGTTGACATAACCTCAGGGGTTCCGCAAGGTTCCATACTGGGTCCGGTGTAATGGAACGTCATGTACGACGGTATCTTGAGGTTGAAGTTCCCGGTGGGCGTGGTAATCGTTGGCTTCGCTGACGATATTCCGCTGGAGGTCTACGGCGAATCGATCGAAGAGGTGGAGTTGACTGCAGCCCACTCGATCGCAATTGTGGAGGAGTGGATGAGTTCCAGGATGTTAGAACTGGCTCACCACAAGACTGAGGTGGTTGATGTTAACAACCGAAAGTCGGAGCAACAAGGGGTGATAAGGGCAGGTAACTGCGCGGTCACCTCTGAACGATCCATCAAACTCTTGGGGGTAATGATCGACGATAAGCTCAGCTCAGGTAGCCACGTCAATTACGCCTGCAAACGTGCCTCCACAGCTATAGTGGCATTGTCCCGGATGATGTCCAATAGCTCTGAGATTTATGCCAGCAAGCGCAAGCTTCTGGCTAGTGTCGCTCTGTTCATACTGAGGTATGGGGGGCCAGCTTGGGGCACAGCCCTGCGTATTAACTGCTACAGAACGAAGTTAGAAAGTACGCATTGGCTTATGTGCCTGTGAGTTGCGAGCGCGTACCGTACCGTGTCGCACGATGCACTTTGTGTTATCACCGGTATGATGCCTATTGACATCGTTATCGGTGAAGACATAGAGTGCTTCGAAGTGTGCGCGGCACGAGAGGCATCCGTAGGACTGTCAGGTTGGCCCCCCCCTGCCCCCCCTTTGAAGCATTACTTTCTGGTTGTACCGAAGAGACTATGGGCTTGGCGGCAATGGAAACGGTTTAGCGGGTCGGGGATGTAGTCCTGCCTACCACGTTTGCTGTTGGAGGTGGTCCCCAACCCCGCACTTCCTGGACAACCCAGGATGTCTGTTGAGCAGATTTCCCCTCCATTGCTTAGGAATAAAAAAAAACACTCACACACAGACATCACCTCAATTCGTCGAACTAAGTCGATAGTGTTATATACCACACTATGAGTATCCGGGCCTTTTATAAAAAGTTTGTGTTTGGAGCGATTATATAGCCTTTACGTATACTTTATACACGAGAAAGGCAAATCCAATTATAACAGCCCAAACATTATTAGGGTATCCAATCATGGTTTGAAACAAATGGTGGGTTTCATATGAGCCGTCAAAAAAAAGTTGATTTATTTCATTAAAAGGACATGTTAGAACGGCGCTTTCTAGTTTGTATGGAAGCTTAGTTCATTATCTTTCTAAAAACATCCTGGGTGCACATATTTATGCTTAGTTTCATTGAAAAAACTTAATAATTACATAACTTTGATTCGTACCATGGTTTGAACTATACTGTTCATGGTTTGAACTAAATTCGTACCATGGTTTGAACTACTGCAGCAGCCAGCAGCTCCTAAATATAATACTAATCACATGCATGAAACGCTGAGGAAATCTATAGAAAAGCAAATTTGTTTTACTATTCATCTTCTCGCATTCGATTAGTAACTCGAAACGTGTGAAAATCGTCTAAATTATTGATATGAAAATTGCGATTTTTCATATTGGAAATGTAAACAAAATGCTCCAGCTAGGAGCATGCAGCGCTCCTACCGGCCACCAGCAGAACATGACTGCATTTCCAAGTTCAAACCATGGTACGAATTTAATTCAAACCATGATCAGTTTTTACCTTGTATGAATTTTACTATTTTAACTATTTCAAATTGTTTCTCAATTGTATGATGACGTCAATCGATTACAGATGAAAATAGCGTTCTTTTGATATATTGATCTCACTCCTGTGTCATAAAATGCGTCCTTTATGAGCTTTTTGAAATTATGCCACTGGTGGGGGGGATTTGGCGCAAATTCAGGACGTTTTTTTTTTTTTTTTTTTCCAAGTTCGTTTATTTGGTAGGCTCAGGCGTGTATAACACTTTACGGAGCCATGGTTCTTTGTGATATATACAATCAATATCATTTTATTATACAGTTAATAAGAGAGGGGAAGGAGCCAGCGTACTCGTGGTGACTCGAGGTTAGTTTACAATGTTTAAGGATGGACGGTGCTTAGGATTTGGGATAAGGAAATTTCAGCTTCTCATCCGGGCATTTGGCGTCAGTGACGATGTGGCGTGTCGTCATGCTCGAGGAATGGTTCGACTGGGAGCATCTTCCGGATGGCAAGAGCTATGGAGCTCTACGGAACAAAAAGGCAGAGACTAAACGAAAAAAAAAAAAACAAAATATTAAATTTTGATGTCAGAAGCACAAAGAAAACTATAAATGGCCTGCATATAGACAACATCACGATTTCCCAAAACACCTCGAACTTCCCTGAAGGGTTGTTTACCTCGGGCCACAAGGGTATCCAATAATTGCTCTCTGGAGGCGTCATTTTCCGAGCAGGACCAAACTACGTGATCGATGTCATCATAACCGGCTCCGCACCTACATAAGTTGCTATCGACAAGGTTTATTCTGTACAGATGTGCGTTTAGTGAATAGTGATTGGACATAAGTCTCGACATCACGCGAATGAAGCCTCGACTTAAGTCCTCACCTCTGAACCACGCTCGCCCAGAAACTTTTGGAACTATGGAAAATAGCCACCGTCCGAGTTCATTGTGTGTCCAATTCCTTTGCCAACTTTGAAGAGTGCTCTGACGGACTAATGGGAAAAACTCGTTGCTCGAGAATTGTCTATCATAAACCTCACCTTCCTGTGCGCCCACCTTTGCCAGCGAGTCTGCCTTCTCATTGCCGTAGATTGAGCAGTGAGATGGGACCCAAACAAAGGTAATCTTGAAAGATCTTTCAGCAAAACACGCATCTGCTCTCTTATGTTTGTAAGAAAGTAAGATGCGTGCTTAACAGGTTTCATCGACCGGAGTGCCTCGATAGAACTAAGACTATCCGAGAAGATGAAATAATGGTCTACGGGCTGATTTGAAATTATCCCCAAAGCGAAGTTAATTGCTGCCAGCTCAGCAACATAAACCGAACACGGTTCCTGAAGTTTTTGGAAGGTGGTTGAAGTTACATTGAAAACACCGAAGCCAGTGGATCCGTTGATGCGAGAACCGTCAGTGAAATATCTGTTGTTGCAATTGACATGTTCATATTTTTCAGAAAAAAGTGAGGGAATAGATATTTGTCGAAGATGATCTGGTATTCCTTGAATAGCATGTTTCATGGACAGATCGTATACAATTGAGGAACTGTCGTTGGTGAAGTGAACTCGAGGGGATTATAACACGGAACACAAAGACCTGACGATATGTAGTTGAGATAAACTCTCAGGAATCTTGAACGACAAGTTAGTTCAAGCATATTATCGAAGTTATCTAAAACAAGTGTGTTACTTGTTCCACATTTGATGAGTATTCTAAGCGAGAGCTCCCAGTAACGGTGCTTTAAAGGAGTGACTCCAGCAAGCACCTCCAGGCTCATGTTATGCGTTGAATGCATGCAGCCAAGGGCAATACGCAAACAACGATACTGAATTCGTTCCAATTTGATCAGGTGGCAATCAGCTGCTGAGAGGAAGCAGAAGGAGCCATACTCTAAAACAGAGAGAATAGTCGTTCTATAGAGTTTGATGAGGTCTTCCGGTGAGCACCCACCATGTTCCGGAGATAGAACGTAGAAAATGGATCCTTTTCCGGCATTTTTGTATCAAATATTCAATGTGGAGTTTCCAGGTGCATTTGGAATCAAACACGACCCCAAGGTATTTAGAAGATAAAGATTGGTTGATGTCATCATTCAACAGCTTGAGTTTCAGTTGAGCAGGATACCGCTTCTTAGTAAACACAACCAATTGAGTTTTTGCGGTGAAAACTCGATCCCTAAATGTCTGGCCCAAACAGTCAGATTATCTAAGGTACTTTGCAATGGTCCTTGCAAGACAGCTGCACATGGACCTCTTAGAGAGACCACGGCATCATCTGCAAGTTGTCTGAGCGTGCATTGTCCTTCCAAACAATTGTCAATATCTTTAACATAGAAATTATAAAGCAAGGGACTTAAACACGAACCTTGGGGAAGGCCCATGTAGCTATTTCTGGAAGTTGTCAGAGTGCCGAGTGTGAAGTTCATTTGTTTTTCTGACAACAAATTGTACAAGAAATTATTCAAAATAACGGGTAATCCACTACTGTGCAGATTGCCGGACAGTACTTCTATGGAAACTGAATCAAAAGCGCCCTTAATGTCCAAGAATACTGAAGCCAATTGCTCCTTGTGCGCAAAGGCCAGTTGTATATCTGAAGAAAGCAACGCTAGACAACGCTAGTATTTGAAAGCAATGCATTTTCTTCGACCCAATGGTCGACTCTTGAAAGGATCAGTTTCTCCAATAATTTTCTCATGCATGATAGCATGGCAATCGGTCGGTATGAATTGTGATTAGACGCTGGTTTCCCAGGCTTTTGAATAGCTATTACTTTGACCTGTCGCCATTCAGGTGGCACAATGTTGTACTCCATGGAACAGTTGTACAGGTCAAGTAATCGTCTTTTTGCGATATCTGGGAGGTTTTTCAGAAGATTGAATTTGATGTTATCGCATCCCAGAGCAGAGTTATTCGATGAAAGAAGAGACATAGAAAGTTCCAGCAATGAGAATGGTCCACCCAAAGGACCGGGATCAGTGACTGATTCTCGAAATAGCGGTTCTGCTGGTACGGAATCTGGACAGACCTTTTTTGCGAAGTTGAATATCCATCGATTGGAGTATTCTTCACTCTCGTTGGTGGAAATGCGGTTCCGCATGTTGCGGGCCGCTTTCCAAAGTGTTGTCATTGAGGTTTCTCGTGATAGTCCCTCGACAAAACGTCGCCAGTAGCTACGTTTTTTTGCCTTGAGGAGATTTTTGAGTTTTCTTTCGAGCCTCAAATACTCTTCAAAAAGCTCGGACCTTCCGTGTTTACGGAAGGCCTTGAAGGCACCAGATTTCTCAGAATACAACTTAGTACATTCATCATCCCATCCAGGAGTGGCTGGTCTTCTTATGACAGATGTACTTGGAACGCGTCGTTTCTGAGCTTCTAGTGCGCTTTTTTGAATCAACTCAGTTAGGAATCGATATTCATCCAAAGGTGGAAGAGTATCAGTTGATTCAATACCAATTTTTACCGCCGATGCTAATTTTGGCCAGTCAATGTTTTTCGTGAGGTCGAAAGGAACATTAACTGGCTCAGATCGTTGATAGCTACTTTGTGGTAACTATCGGCATATGATCACTACCATGGGGATCTTGAATTACCTTCCACGTGCAATCTAATGATAGTGAATTTGAACATAAAGACAGATCAATACGGCTTTGTTGACCATTTGGTCCTATTCGAGTTACTTCACCAGTGTTCAAAATATTCAAATTGAAATCGTCACACAAATCATAGAAAATAGGCGCTCTATAATCGTCATACGTTTCGCCCCATCCAATACCATGTGCGTTCATATCACCCAATATCAATACTGGAGATGATAGGAGGAGACTGCGCTCCAAAAATGTCGACGATTAATAGAGGCATTTGGAGGAATGTACACTGAAGCTATGCAAAGATCTTTATTCTTCACATTTACTTGGCATGCGACGATTTCTAAGCCGGGAACAGTCGGAATGGGAATTCTGTAGAAGGAGTAGCATTTTTGATCCCCAAAAGAACGCCACCATAATGATCATCCTGATCTTGGCGAATAATGTTAAAATCGTGGAAGTTGATTTCATCTTCAGAAGAAAGCCATGTTTCACAGAGTGCAAATATATCGCAATCGGAATTGCGAATCAAAAACTTGAACACGTCTAATTTATTTTTCAGACTGTGACAGTTCCACTGCAGCACAGTGATTGTATCTTCGGTGTTCGCCGTATTATCCATCGAAAGATACAATTTCTGCAAGAAGGGCCATGAAACAGTCAATTGCTTCAGATAACTTTCAACTGTTGGAATAAAGAGGTCAATGATTGGCCTCAATGAATTCGGAATATTGAACAAGTTCAAAAACGGTCCACAAGGTCCTTAAAGGAGATCAATCCTCGCTTGGACGGAATACTTTTTCTAGAAGTGCGAATTTGTTTTTTCTTTCGTTGATTCTCCTAGCCGGATGTTTCTTCGAAACATAGGATTTAGGCAATGGCGGGAATGTCTTACTGCAACTAGGATCAAAAGAAGCAGTAGGGACAGATTGCTTCGGGATTTTAGAAAAAACCCCATTACCTTCAGATTTTGGCAAGCTTTTATGGATGACTTTTGTTCTCTTACGGCGCGATCCCGGGGAAGACGGTTGCTTCCTCTTTTCGGGCACGTGTACCTCCGCAGAATCATCCATGTCGGCTGCGTCAGAGTCCAATTCGTCAATTGATATGGAATCATAATAATCACTTACACGAACGGTGGCTGAAATAGCAGTCGATGCAGTGGCTGTGGCGGATGTGTCTTGCGACCTAACCATTTCCGCATACGACTGCTTGGAGCGCTGTACCAACGAGCGCTTCACTTTTTGGTGCGCTTTTTGTACACCGGGCATTCTTGCAAACCATGGGGAGGGTTCAAACCACAATAAGCACATTTTGTTGCTTGTTGCTGGCAGAACTCCTCCCGATGTCTTTCTGAGCATTTGCCACAACGTGGTTTGTTGTCACAAAACTCGGCAGTGTGACCAAGTTGTTTGCAGTTGGTACAATTAAATACCCTTGGCACAAAAAGACGCACCGGAAACAACATATTTTCTATATCGACATACTTTGGAAGCATCGAACCGGCGAATGTCACCCGAAGCGAGCCTGACTTGGAATAAACCTTTTTGCCATCTACCGTGGCTGCTGAATGCAATTCCTTGCAGTCCAGAATATCCACGGTAGATTGCAGGGCGTTCTTTAGGCGACCTTTCCCTGCAAGCACATCCTTGCAAGTCAAGCTCGCTGCGTTGATTACGCCTTCTATCTCGACCTCCCGCGAGGGCACATAAACTAAATATTCAACATTGTACGCCCTGTCGCCAGCAATTTCATTCGCCACCTGGTATGTAGGTGCGGTGATGCGTAGTTTGTTCCTGTTGATCTGGCTAAAATCAAGCTTCGGAAAACGACGCGTCAAATCTCGTTTAATGCCGAGAAAATCTAGGCTTTTTACTTTCTGCCGAAAGTAAACAACCCAAGGCCCAGGCGAAGCCGCATGGTACAATCGAGTGCGCCCTCCATCTTTAGCAGGCACACTGCCTTCTCCAGTCTCGGCCTCCATTCTCACCCCGCAAGGTGGAAGGATAATCTTGCTTATACTAACTTAAAACTAATAGCAAATTAGAAAAAAAACTTAAAAAACTAATTTGATTAATTCTAAGCAGTCCCACTCTGTATCAATCAGAAGGAGAACAATAAAAGTTTTGCCACTTATCTGCCCCTGCTGCTGTAGGTAGCAGCAGTAACAATAGCCTGCTTCACTGGCGTCGCCAGAAGCAGCTACTTCACTCGCCGACAGCGATCGCCTTGGATCCGTAGGTAGGCACCACACAATAGACTCGCACTACCGAACACAATCCGCGATGAGACACAGCACACACGTCTGGCTCGTTCGAACTATCGGCACGGAATGATCAGGACGTTTTTAAACCGCTTTATTTTATTACTTAAACAATATGTACGAATGTTTAAATAAACTCTATCACTTCCAGTATACCTAAATATTCCATTCATACTGTTTTAGGTTCATTTCCTGCCAATGAGATGGTAATTTCTACTGATTTCAAAATGGTTCAAACCATGATACGCTTCACTAGTTCAAACCATGATTGGATACCCTATAACAATTTTTGTGAGCAAGTGGTAGAAGTTGAAGAAGGCGGGTTGAAGTTGAGAAGTTGAAGAAATCTTTCTACACAGCGTAACGCGGTCGATTTACAAATTTTGAAACGACACGCGGTATAGTAAGGAGAGACGTAAGTTTTACGTCAAAAAATCAACAACTTCGATCGAACTTTTGCTAGTTATGTTTTTTACTCATTTACAACTAATCTTTTTGAACGCTATTAATTTGACACGATTTATGTTATTTCTTTCATTCCAGATATTTAACGTGCAGATAAGTTGGTGTTAACTTGTTATTGTTCAGTGCAGACCCACGCAACTACCAATGGAGACGCTAAGTTTTTCTTCGCATCAAAATTGCAAAGTGACATAAAACCGTAAATCATACCCCATATAACATTTCCTACGGTTTTTTTTTTCATCTACCAACCTACTCGAGGCCTAAGCCGACACTAATTGCCTGTTCCTATGCAACCTCTGCGGACCCGGTACCGGAATAGCTTAACGATAAAAAAGTTTCAGAAGCACGTGGAAAATGGCCCACCACTGTGCTGGGCCCGTGCAACACCCAAGTGAATCCCGTGGCCAGCCTCCAAAATGATGACCGAAGTTAGCGTCATCCATGTGGCCAACATTAGCAGTTTGCTCATTCTGTCGATTCAGCAGACGACAACCATCAATGGGGCCACCGTTGTCAGTGCTGGTGATGACGGTGGTGACGGTTTCGGTGGTGGTCTGTCAATGGTTGTGGAAAGCGACAGTGACAGTGCGGCGAGGGAAGGCAGTGGAAGTGCAGGTAGTGGAACAAGCAGTACTCTTATCATTAGCAGTGCAAGCGAACAGAACTTCGGCGAACATCGGGTGGGTGATTACGAGCAGAATTCTGTACCGGTTGCAGCTCCGCAGCTGATGGAATCTTGGGCTTATGTGGCCGCCGCAGTGACGCTCTTCTTCATCGGATTCTTCGGGTTCTTTCTGAATCTGTTTGTGATCGCGCTGATGTGCAAGGATATGCAGGTGGGTAAAGCTTTGTGCTCTTGATTTACATTTTGCATGGCGTATTCAAACTCATGGTCGAAGTTAAATAAAAATTAATCAATGCTAATATCATCTTCCAAACTTAGACGTACATTAGGGTGGTAAAATATCGATTTTCGAAATCTAATTCTGTATCATGCCCTGAGTGTCCTCCGAAAATTTGAGCTCATTTGGATAAAAGCTGATTTAGCACAAGCCGTTTCAAGTTTGCATGCAAATTAGTATGGGGAAATTTATTTTTTCAGAAAACTGATTATGGCGCTTTCTCATTAAGCGCAGGTTGAAAGAAAACTTACATAGCTAAAAGAAAAGCTCAAGAGCTTTCACTCAGCGAAAACCACATCCTAATTAATCGTTCCAATAATTAGTAATCGATTTTTTTTTCAATCATTAGTAATCGGGGTTTTTTTTTAACCACATGTTCATGATAGAATTAGAGGCGAAAGTATAGAATTGATAGTTCCGTTAGGATACGGCAGGCATGAAGAATGTTTTTATAGAAGTCAATTTGAAAGCGAGCAAAAACCAAAATACATATGAGAGTACAAACAAAAATACAGGTTAGTTCTGAAAATGTATTCCGAGTGTTCGGCTACGTGCCCGGTGCTGGGAATTTGGTTTCATCAGTACCCGCTAAGCTGCGAAGGACGACGGACATCCTTTGTAGCTTAGTAGGGAAAGCACCTGTCTTGCGCACTGGTTTCGTGGGATCAAACCCCACTGCATACTGTGATTTTTAAGTTGGTCAATCATCGGCGTGAAATACGAAATTCGGCGGCGTGGAGTCAACCGGCGTATGGCTTGCCGCCGACACCTTGACCGGCGTCGGCGTACGTCAATAAGTGTCGGCGGCGGCGGCGGCGCACAGGTCTACCCATTGCTCGTTTTATCCTAATCGTGCGTTGAGAGAGAAATTTCATGTGATTGCTATCATCATTCGAGAACTGGAACGGATGCTTTGTTTCAATGCAGGAAATGAAGCCCCATGCCATTCTCACCATGCCTCCTAACGGGTACATGCTATGCTTGAACAAGAAGAATTTGTTGTACACTAGGGTTACTTTTTATGCGGTTTTCATGCGGTTTTTTGCGCTTCCAGCCGAATCCCGCTTGAGTCATTTTTAAGCAGAATTAGCAATTCAGAGAGATTTTGAGTAGTGACGTAAGCAATTTAGATGGAATATATACGCGATACATAAAACCCGCGTAAAAAACGTGTACTATCAGACCAGGGAGCTCTGTTAGAAAACAACCTTCGAAATCAAAAGGATATTTGTTGATGTCGAAGCTGAGGAAAAGAAAGACAAGTAGACAAAAACAGTTCGAGTGGTGGTTGTATCCCAACACGAGTCAAAAGTGATTTTCAATGAGTCGTCTATAAATATGCCAGCGATGAACGATAATAATTTGCCTGTGACTGTTTCGATTGTTTGTTATGCATCAGGAAACGAATAAAAGCGTTTGCATGTATTTCGTAGAATAACTTCAGCTGATGGAACAAACATTACATTTCTCGTTTAGCTCATATGCAGAGATTGCATCAAAGAAATGCTTCGTTAGTTCAACATGTGAAACAAGCAACAAGCATAAAGTGTTAGACTACTATTTGAAGAAATTTTTTATCGTTTTGCTCTTCTATTTTCTCATATCATGAAACCAATTCTCAGAAGGAAATCAGAAGTAATCATATCACTTCGGTGTCCGATTATGTAGAAAGCCGGATAAATTTTTCGAACAATTAGGCAACGATGCAACTTGCACTGACACTCATTCCGGGTAATTAAACTGCCGGACATGATTTTATTCATCTACTGGTAGCATTCGTGACATCGTGACATTCATAAAACGGATAATCATGGACTGATAAAGAAGCATTCAGAAATAAGCTGAATTGACGGTGTTTTCTGCTTCCATTGAAAAGGAAATTGCCCTATTTGTTTATCAAGAGCAACACCATGTCATAATCGAGCAATTCAATTAAATCTCCTGTACGTTGGAAAATATTGTTTGAGCACTGCGTGAGTGCAGAATGGATGCGTTTATGAAATTTATAAAATCGAACATGCAGTGGGTGTTTCCGATCAATACATCAACCTTATCGAATAGAATTTGTTTACGTCACGCCATGCGTCGGCCAAAATTAACTAACCATTCTTGTTCAGTTATTGAGTTATTTTTTTCATAAAAAATTGTCATCAAACATCACATCAATTAAGAATGAAAAATAATTTAATAATTGTAGTAGCAATTTACGATTTGCTGCCGTACATAAAAATGGTTTGCATGGAAGGCTCAGTCTTGAGAATGAGCACGAGCATGAGTAATAAGTATGATGATCCTACACTTCGTAGAATAATGCATGGGGGCATGGGATTTGCTTTTCAACCTCAATATGCACAGTCCGAGAGCAGTACAATTTGATATGGTCAATAACGACGCAGGCCATGTTCTTACAGATGAGAAGGAATTGATGATGCAGCCATTTGACACCCAATAATGGGGCTTGGGGGTAGCTATCCATTTTCAGTGTAGGTACACGTTACGGAAGCTCAAACATTTTTAGTCAATAACGGCGCCGGTCACATTACGGTCATATAGACAGGAAAGGATTGCTAGTCTAACTTTCGTTTCTACTAGAGACCGAGAACACCTCTGCATTTCAACGATTGTCTTAGGATATGGTATTATGTAAGTTACAAAGGTAGTAAAAAGGGAAGATGTGTGGGTGGTGTAGAGTCTGAAGTTAAGCATTAATAAAAATGAAAACCAATTCCACAAATAGAGAAATTTCTGAAAAAACGTATTAATAACATTTCTCCGACCTAGAATTGAACCAGCCTAGAGCTGAATACCTCTTAATTCAATATAATTTTAATAACAATTCCCCGAAAATAACATTTCCAAAAAAATAAAGTTTTCCCGAAAACGACATTTCTCTAAAAATGAGATCTACTTTTATTTTTAATAACTTTTAATTTTATTTGCTAATTATCCAATACATGCATTCATCTCTTAGACTAAGTGTTCCATCTTTAACACTATCACCCTTATTTGCTATGATAAATTTTTAATTATTAATACATTTAAATTGTCTCTGGCAGTTAGGATTTTTCCACTCATTTAATTGAACCATGTATGTAGGAATAACAATGTTTTAAACTAAAACTAAACATATCCTAATTTATACTAATGGTACAAGAAACTAATCGTTTCAATAGAAGATTCTGCTATTGCAGCAACAAGCAAATATGGTCACAGCATACAACATGGCTGGTCTAAACATTTGTTTGTAAATCAAAAGTTTATTCTTAAGACAAAGTTTTGATTTTCTGTTTATAAGTTGATATAGACACTTAATATATTTGTTACATTTGACTTGAAGGCCTTCAATGTGATTTTGCAATGTTATTTTTCGATCTAGCAGAAGTCGTAAATATTTAGCTTCGCCAGACCAATTAATTAGAACCCCATTCATAGTGACAATATGTCTGCTAGAAGGTTTCAAATAAGAAGCTCTCGGCTTATGTAGGAAAATTATAAGCTGAGTTTTGGAAGCATTCGTGGAAATTTTCCATTTTCGCAAAAAAGTGAAGAAAATATCCAAACTTTTTTTGCAATCTACTACAAATGACTTGAAGGCTTCGCCCTTTGGCTGAGAGGCCCGTGTCATCCGCAAACAAAGATTTTTGACACCCTGGTGGTAAATCAGGTAAGTCAGTATCCGGAGACGAGCCAGCCTAGGGCTGAAAGTCTCCTTAATAAAGACAAAAAAAGGTAAGTCAGAAGTAAAAATGTTATACAATATGGGCCCCAGCATGCTGCCTTGGGGAAAACCAGCTCTTACAGGTAATCTATCAGATTTAGAATTAGAATTAGAATCGATAGTTTACCTGCAGTGAGCGATCTGATAAATAATTTTGAATCAGTTTGATCATGTACAAAGGAAAATTAAAATTCATCAATTTTACAATCAAACCTTCATGCCAAACACTGCCAAATGCTTTCTCTATATCAAGAAGAGCAACTCCAGTCGAATATCCTTCAGATTTGTTGAGCCGAATTAAGTTCGTAACTCTTAATAACTGATGCGTGGTTGAATGCCCATGGCGAAAACCAAATTGCTCATCAGCAAAAATAGAATTGTCAATAATATGAACCATCATTCTTTTCAAAATAATCTTTTCAAACAGTTTGCTTATTGAAGAAAGCAAACTGATTGGGCGATAACTAGAAGCCTCAGCTGGATTTCAAAATTGGAACAACTTTGGCGTTTTTCCATTTATCTGGAAGGAATGCCAATTGAAAATTAACCAAAAAGGATAAAGAGCTTTCAGGAAGTTTTTGATAAGTATGTAAATACCATCATCACCCGGGGCTTTCATATTTTAAAATTTTCTAGTAATAGATCTCACTTCATCCAAATTTGTTCCCAACGAAGGGTCTAAAACATTCTCTTGACTGAGAATGTCTTCGAAGCTCCGTGTAACCTGATCCTCAACTGGACTAGTGAGACCTAGACTAAAATTATGGGCACTCTAGAGCTGCTGAGCAAGTTTTTGAGTCTTTTCGCCATTTGTTAATAAAATTTTATTTCCCTCTTTAAGCACTGGAATTGGCTTTTGAGGTTTTTTAAGAATTAATTCCCAAAAGAGTTTCGATCTGGGATCTAACTTAGAGACATTATTCTCAACATTGGTATTTCTCAGAATAGCGAAACGTTTTTTAATTTCATTTTGCAAATCTCATCAAATAACTTTCAACGCGGGATCGCGAGTTCTTTGGTAATGCCTTTGCCTCACATTTTTAAGACGGATCAGTAGCTGAAGATCGTCGTCCATAATAATGGAGTTAAATTCAACTTCACATTTAGGAATTGCAATCCTCTGGCTTCGACAATTAAATTTGTCAAAGATACGAGGGCATTGTCAATATCACTTTTGGTATCGAGAGGAATGTCAACATCAAAATTCCTATCGATATGCGTTTTATATAAATCTCAATCAGCTCTAAGATAATTGATTGGATTATAAATGGCTTCTTGTGAGATTTCAAACGTCACAGGAAGGTGATCAGAGTCAAAGTCAGCATGAGTTACCATTGGCCACACAGCTGACTTGAATCCGTTAAAACTAAATCAATTAAAGAAGGATTTCGACTGGAAAAAACAAATTGGTCCATTGGGATATTAAATAGAATAATATCCCGCAGAACAATCTTCAAATAAAATTTTACCAATGGAATTGCTTTGAGCATTATTCCATGAACGGTGTTTGGCATTGAAGTCACCAATTATGAAATATTTGGATTTGTTGTGAGTTGGAATTTGAAGATCAGCTCTCAACAAATTCCTTCGCTGCCCATTGTACTGGAAAGGCAAGTAGGCAGCAATAAAAGAGAATTATCCAAAATTTGTTTCAAAAGAAACTCCCAAGGTTTCGAAAATTTTGGTTTCAAACGAAGAATATAATTTATGTTTGATACGTCTATTAATGACAATGGCGACCCCACCACAGGCGCTGTCAAGACAATCATTTCGGTAAATAAAATTATTTGGATCTCTTTTGATAAAAAACAGGTTTTAAATATGTTTCAGTTATAATGGCAATGTGCATATTATGATGACCGTGTATTGTGGCGTCAAATTGTTGATTCAGTGTTATCTGTTTAGATGTAAACTAAATACCTAAATGAATAAATGAATGCACATTATGAACTGTTAGGAAGTTGAATAATTCATCTTCCTTACCCTTTAAAGAGCGAGTATTCGAATTTAAAATTTTAAAAGAATTACTTGGATCCATTAAAACGAAGTCCAATAACATTTTTTTCAGTATATTTGATACCAACCTGAACAACTTCAAATTTGGTATTTGCTTTGAACATTGCACTATGGTCCAGGATACAGATTTACGCGGAAAGATGCATTTTACGCCAAAACTATATTTTTTAGAAAAAACTGTTGTTCTACAAAATTGTTCGAAATAGTAAGGCCATCATTATGGTTCTACCAAAAAATAGGGTGGTCCATCATATAAAAGAAATTAGAAAATATTTTTTTTATTTTTTAGAATATTAACATGTTATGTTCTACAAAGTTGTAGCGTAGCTTATTCCAATCAATTTTGCTAAAAAAAACTTTTTCTGTAGCTCTTAAGTTGGCTGATTTAGAGCAATTTTACCTAATTGGATTAGGGTGTACCTCAAAAAAACAGTATTTTTGATCTACTTTTTTTGTTTTACATTTCTCGAAAAAGTCGTCTTCAGGTGACTTTTAGAGCTCAAAAAAATGCAACTTTTGATGAGTAAATTTGCTCAATATCTTTTTCCGATCAAAAGTTATAATCGTTTTTCTGTCAAAATTACATTTTTTTCATAAGTTGATATCTCCGGTTAGGGCAGACCAAAAAAATATATTCACACGGCATTTGAAAGAGAAATTAATATTCTTTATTATGTCAAAAAATTGGGGATATGTTATTTTTTTAACTCAAGTTTTATCAATTTTACTAAAATCATGTTTTTTCAAATAAATTAATATAATTCGACAACGGAAGAAGATACAGACGATATTCTTATAGCAAAACACGCGTTTTGAAAAGCCGCAAAAGTCTTCAGAAGATGACATTCGTGAGAAATGAAAGATAAAAAATCTACAGCTTAAACACTTTTTATAAATTTTATCATTATCATCGTATTGCAAGATTTACGAGAAAAGATGCATTTTCGGTCTGAACCATACTTTTAAGAAACAAAATTTGTTCTACAAAGTTGTTCTGGATACTTGGGCCCTTATTATAGAGTTACTGAAAAATAGGGTGGGCCATTTTATAAAAATGTGAATTTTTTTTTTTTTTATTTTGCGGAAAATTGACATAAAATGTCCCACAAAGTTGTAGCGCAGCTTTTTTTCCCATCAACTTTGATATATAAACTTTTTATGTAGCTCTTAAGCTCACTTGTTTAGAGTAATTTTACTTACCAGGATTAGGGTGTCCATCAAAAAAGAGTATTTATGATCTGCTCATTTCATTTTTTATTTTTCGCGGATGGCATCTTCTGAAAACGTTTGGGGCTTTTCAAAACGCGTGTTTTGCCATAAGAATATCGTCTGTATCTTCTTCCGTTGTCGAGTTATATCAATTTATTTTAAAAACATAGTTTAAGTAAAATTGGTTAAACTTGAGATAAAAAAATAACGTATCTCCAATTTTTTGACATAATAAAGAATATCAATTTCTCTTTCTGATGCCGTGTGAATATATTTTTTTGGTCTGTCCTAACCGGAGATATCAATTTATGAAAAAAAATGCAATTTTGACAGAAAAACGATTATAACTTTTGATCGGAGAAAGATATTGAGCGTATTTACCCATTCAAAAGTTGCATTTTTTTGAGCTCTAAAAGTCACCTGAAGACGACTTTTTCGAGAAATGTAAAACAAAAAAAAGGAGATAAAAATAACTGTTTTTGTGAGGTACACCCTAATCTAATTAGGTAAAATTGCTCTAAATCACTTAACTTAAGAGCTACAGAAAAACTTTTTTTAGCAAAATTGATTGGAATAAGCTGCGCTACAATTTTGTAGAACATAACATGTCAATATTCTGAGAAATAAAAAAAATATTTTTTAATTTTTTTTATATGATGGGCCACCCTATTTTTTGGTAGAACCATAATGATGGCCTTACTATTTCGAACAATTTTGTAGAACAACAGTTTTTTCTAAAAAATATAGTTTTGGCGTGAAATTCATCTTTCCGCGTAAATCTGTATCCTGGACCATAGTGCATTGCATCAATCATGTGATGCAATTGTTCATTTAGAAAATCGAAGTCGGAAGCTTCTATAGGTGGGCGTGTTTGAAGAATTAGAATTCGACGAACTGCTCGTTACCCGGTGAGAGGTAGGAGCAAAATTTGTTCGTTGATTGTGGTGGGTATGAATTGCTCGACCGGCAAATGATTGCGGATTTTGAGCGATTGAAATATGTTTACCCGGCGAATCTGGGATCCTATTGGAATTTCCCATCATCAATTTTGCACGGGAATTCAAAACTTTTTTGCGTGAAGGACATTCCCAGAAATTGGATTTATGATTGCCCCCACAATTGGGTTGTTTAGCAAAGAAAAATTGTAGGTTTATCATCGTTTAACATAAAGAACAAGTTTTTCTGATCTCCAACATATTTTTACTTTGTTTGTTAACCTTTTATTTACATTTTTATACAGCAAACAATAAGCCATTTCAATCGATAGAATGACACTAACATTCATATAATGACAGTTGGCCCATGCAGCATAAGAACAAATTTTTAGTCCCATATAAACTTAAAATGCAAATTAAAAATAGTTCCGGGGCTCCAAAAATTCTGAAAAATTTGTACAAAAAAACAATCTTACGTGAGTAAACATAGGGTGCGCTTGAAACAAAAATTGCAAAAGAAACTAATTGCAAAATAATTTTAGAATCCTTGAAAAGGTAAAATAAATTACCGAAACCATCGGATGCAGAAGTAAACTTGTTTTTGCTGCGTTACAAGACTGCAACAGGCGAAAACTACACGTTTCCGTTATGTATCCAAAGTCGTTAAGCATTAATTCGTTGAGTAACATGGCTAACACCCCCGGCGCCCACTTCTATGACGAGATTGGAAACAATCATGGTGCAGATGCCAAACACATGCTTAAAAACTACGCTAACAGCACCAGAAAGGTCGGCAACATGGTCAGTCGAAAAGCGTTCCTGATCAGATGCCGAAGGAAAGGAGTATTTCCGGCGCATTTTGCAAATAGTTTCCGTTTCACATACCCATTACTAGAGGAGAATGGCCCGTTCTCTAATAAAGTGCAAAACTGCATAACCAAATTCATGAAGACAATACTGAACTTGGAAATCAAACAAACGTTTCACAAGATTCAAATGTTTCGGAGGAAATTAACAGCGTTGGCGGAGAGCATCCGGACATCCACATTACCGGAAACGATCAAGGTAGAGTTTTTCGAAAGCCAAGAGCGGTTCAACCAACGAAATATTAACGCGCGGACTAGCAGAACAAAACGAGAAAAAGCTGAAAAATTAGGGTTAGGCACAGTTTTCCCTACAGATTCAGAATATGTAAAAACATAGATACCCATAAACAACCCAATTAGCACATTCAAATTTATTGGAATCTTCTCTCACAGGACAGCACTATGGGGAATTCTAATACAAATGGGTGGCCAAAAATATTTTTTCAATGAAAACTGTTTCTATGCAACATATTTTATTTGCAGGAATATTTAAGAACCTTTTTTTAATCATTTGAGGACCATCGTTAACCCTTCAAAAAATGTCACCAGCGAAAAAACTTTTTTTTTTAAATTTTTTCGGTATTTTTTTTCTGTTTTTTCCAATACAGCATGCAGAAAATAGCAAACAACTATATTTCTAGTAATAATTTTATTCATTTTCTAATCCTAACGAGGTATAGAGAATAAAAACTACAGTTTCCAAGAAAACTTTGATTGCAGCGTTCTCGTAAACGCGTAATAGGCGCAAGCAAATCACTCACTAGAAGGTGGTACTAGGGTTATATTCTAATCCACCATTTACAGATCAGGGGAAATTTGGGGACATTAGGTTTGCGGGACCATTTTATAGCAAAGATCTATGATAATTAAAGTTTTTCTTCTACAGCTTTTTGACATTTAACTTCACGTGCAAAACAAACCAATCTATTGAAAGCTAAAGTTTTAAGCTTTGAAATTTTATATAAAACCTTATATTTGGAGAAAATTTGACTTCATAACATACAAATCAAAGTTAGTAATCGTTTTTTATTTTTATCAGCTTTTTTCGATTGTATGACATTTGCCAGAAAAACATTTGCCAGAATCAATTTGCCAGAATGATTTTTGCCAGAAAGCCATTCCCCAGAATAGACCATTTGCCAGAATGTAATTTGCCAGAATGTACCATTCCCCAGAAATAGTAAAACTGGAAATTCCAATTATTATTGATGGCTAAAGAATAGAAGAAAAATATATAGAAAAGGTAATTATGCATTATTTGGGGGATTTGGCATTATTTAATAATGAAGGGATTTGCGGTATAACTAATTTTCATAAAAGGGATTATTCAACATATTAGACAATTTTCAGAAAGATGGATACTATATATAAAAAAACAAATTTGTCTAATACCAAACAAACTGTTTACGAATGGATATCATATTTCTTCGTCTTATTCCAGACGCAGACTTCATTTCAAAATTATTCATTTTAAGCCATACTAGACGCCATTTGCTTTATTAGTTATTAGAAGTTATATCTGCTAGTCTTAGCAAAATGTCTATTTCTAAAGAAGGAATCATATCCACAATTGACATATTCAAACGCAGACACGTGCAACCACCTACGTTTAAAGAAGGGATAACATCTTCTTCTTCATTGGCAGTACATCCCCACTGGGACATAGCCGCCTCACTGCTTAGTGTTCATTCAGTACTTCCACAGTTATTAACCGTGAGGTTTCTAAGTCAAGTTACCATTTTTGCATTCGTATATCATGAGGGTAACACAATGATACTTTTATGCCCAGGGAAGTCCAGACAATTTCCAAACCAAAAATTGCCTAGACCGGCACCGGGAATCGAACCCAGTTACCCTCAGCATGGTCTTGCGGAGGGATGCTGTACATCTATCCTTATTCGGAGCAAGCACCTTTTTGCCTTTCTCGTATGAAAATTTCTCGTTTGAAAATTTGCCAGATCGGACTATGGGCTCAAGAGTAATGTCTAAAATAACTATTTTTATAATGCATGAGAAAGGCACCATCACCGCTAGGTGGATTAATCAGGGTTTTTAAGAAAAGGATGATGTCCACCATTGCTTCATTTCTGACAAATGCCTATTTTCAAAGAAGGGATCACATCCACTTTTGCTTTAATTTGGACAAGCGCCTACACAGAAAAAAATAATGAAAAGTAAACAGCGCGTAAATAACAAAGACGGGGAAAATTACACTATTTTGGGCGTACATTGTACATGGATCCAACAAGTTCCCCCTAAATGTATGCAATTTACATAGCATTATGACACTTAATCGTATAAAAAGTGGCAATATGCAATACAAATTGCATACATTCAGGTGATAATATCGTTTAAATTTACGCTCTTTTTGGCATTCCCTTTATGTGTATTACTTTCGTGTAAATTTCAACAACTTTTTCTATCTGTGTACTTTTAAAGAAGGAATCACATTCACCATTGCCTCATTCCGGGCAAACGCCTATTTTTAAAGAAGGGACCACATCCACCATTGCCTTAATCCGAGCAAGCGCCTTCTTTTAAAGAATGAATTACATGCACAATTACCCTTATCCGGAAAAGCGCCTTCTTTTGAAGAAGGGATCATATCGACCATTGCCTTAATCCTGGAAAACACCTATTTTAAAAGAAGGGTTCACATCAACCATTGCCTTAATCCGGGCAAGCACCTAATTTCAAAGAAGGTATCACATCAACCATTGCCTTAATTCGGACAAGCGCCTTCTTTTGAAAAGGGATCATATCCACCATTGTTTTAATCCTGGCAATTACCTATTTTGAAAGAAGGGTTCTTATCCACAGTTGCCTAAATCCCGGCAAGCGCCTGCTTTTAAAGAAGGGATCACATCCACCATTGCCTTAATCCGGGCAAGCGCCTACTTTTAAAGAAGGAATTACATCAACCATTGCGTTCATCCGGGCAAGCGCCTGTTTTTAAAGAAGGAGTCACATCTACCATTACCTTAATCCGGGTAAGCACCTATTTGAAAGAAAGGATCACATCCGCCATTTTTGCCTTAATCCAGGCAAGCTGCTATACTCGGCTTATGTATGCATACGTCTTATGTACAGATTAGGTATTTTCAATTCTATTATCGACCGGTGCGGTGTTTTATTCCTCAGTAGAAAACAACTATACAACAACAACAAAGCAAAATTATAAAAATTGTCCCTTATGCCAAATGACCCTCTCTTTTAACGTTCATGTTCATCTTCATGTTCATGTTCATCTTCTTCTTCTTCTTGGCATTACATCCCCACACTGGGACAGAGCCGCCTCGCAGCTTAGTGTTCATTAAGCACTTCCACAGTTTTTAACTGCGAGGTTTCATAGCCAGGTTACCATTTTTGCATTCGTATATCATGAGGCTAGCACGATGATACTTTTATGCCCAGGGAAGTCGAGACAATTTCCAATCCGAAAATTGTCTAGACCAGCACCAGGAATCGAACCCAGCCACCCTCAGCATGGTCTTGCTTTGTAGCCGCGCATCTTACCGCACGCCTAAGGAGGGCCCCAACGCTGTTCATAGTTATGCCTAAAGTTCATGGCGTTAAGAATTATTGCGCATACTGGGAAAACGCGCGCATGGCAAATAGGTGACGACCAATTCTGGGGAATGGTGCATTCTGGGGAATGGTATATTCTGGCGAATGGCTTTCTGGGGAATGGTCTATTCTGGCAAAATGCCTTCTGGCAAATGACTTTCTGGCGAATATCATACAACCTTTTGGGATTGTATGACATTTGCCAGAAAACCATTTGCCAGAATGGTTTTTGCCAGAAACCCATTTGCCAGAATGGACCATATGCCAGAAAGCCATTCCCCAGAATAGACCATTTGCCAGAATGTAATTTGCCAGAATGCACCATTCCCCAGAAATAGTAAAACTGGAAATTCCAATTGTTATTG
The DNA here is from genome assembly GCF_024139115.2 of Armigeres subalbatus. Taxonomy (NCBI): domain Eukaryota; kingdom Metazoa; phylum Arthropoda; class Insecta; order Diptera; family Culicidae; genus Armigeres; species Armigeres subalbatus. The sequence goes on from NW_026942064.1 coordinate 182,912, forward strand.
ATGGCTAAAGAATAGAAACAAATTATATAAAGAAGGTAATTTTGCATAACGTGGATTTGGCATTATTTATTAATAAAGGGATTTGCGGTATAATTAATTTTCATAAAAGGGATTATTCAACATATTGAACAATTTTCAGAAAGGTGGATACTATTTATCAAAAAAAAAAAACATATTTGTCTAATACAAACAAACTGTTTACGAATGGATATCATATTTCTTCGTCTCATTCCAGACGCAGACTTCATTTCAAAAATTAAATCATATCTACAATTGGATAATATCATTTTAAGTCATACAAGACGCCATTTAATTTCATTGAAGAAGTTATATCTACAAGTCTAAGCAAAATGTCTAAAAAAAGAAATCATATCCACAATTGACATATTCAACAACGGACATGGGCAACCACCTACGTTTAAAGAAGGGATAACATCTTCTTCTTTTTCATTGGCATTACATCCCCACTGCGCCATACCCCAATTGCATCAGCTGTTGGGAGAACCATCCATCGTTCACACCGCGAAAATCGGACGACTGCGATGGGCCGGGCACGTAGCCAGAATGTCGGACAGTAACCCGGTGAAAATGGTTCTCGACAACGATCCGACGGGCACAAGAAGGCGAGGTGCGCAGCGGGCAAGGTGGATCGATCAGGTGGAAGATGACTTGCGGACCCTCCGTAGACTGCGTGGTTGGCGACGTGTAGCCATGGACCGAGCCGAATGGAGAAGACTCTTATATACCGCACAGGCCACTTCGGCCTTAGTCTGAATAAATAAAATAAATAAATAAATAATAATACATCCCCACTGGGACATAGCCGCCTCGCTGCTTAGTGTTCATTCAGAACTTCCACAGTTATTAACCGTGAGGTTTCTAAGTCAAGTTACCATTGTTGCATTCGTATATCATGAGGCTAACACGATGATACTATTATGCCTCGGGGAAGTCAAGACAATTTCCAAACCGAAAATTACCTAGACCGGCACCGGGAATCGAACCCAGTCACCCTCAGCATGGTCTTGCTTTATAGCCGCGCATCTTATCGCTAGGCTAAGGAGGACACCGGGATAACATCTATCCTTGCCTTAATCGGAGCAAGCACCTTTTTTAAGAAATGTATCATATCCACCAATCACCATTGCTTCATTTCAGACAAACGCAAATTTTTGCAATATTTGCAAAGAAGGGATCACATCCACCCTTGCTTTAATTCGGACAAGCGCCTACTTTTAAAGAAGGAATCACATCCACCATTGCTTCATTTGTGGCAAACGCCTACTTTTAATGAAGCGACCACATCCACCATTGCCTTAGTCCGAGCAAGCGCCTTCTTTTAAAGAATGAATTAGATGCACAATTACCCTTATCCGGAAAAGCGCCTTCTTTTGAAGAAGGTATCATATCGACCATTGCCTTAATCTTGGCAAACACCTATTTTTACAGAAGGGTTCACATCCACCATTGCCTTAATCCGGGCAAGCACCTACTTTCAAAGAAGGTATCATATGCACCATTGTTTTAATCCTAGCAAACGCTTATTTTTAAAGAAGGGTTCACATCAACCATTGCCTTAATCCGGGCAAGCGCCTAATTTCAAAGAAGTTATCACATTCACCATTGCCTTTATTCAGAAAAGCGCCTTCTTTTGAAGAAGGGATCATATCCATCATTGTTTTAATCCTGACAATCGCCTATTTTTAAAGAAGGGTGTACATCCACCATTGCCTTAATCCAGCAAGCGCCTTCTTTCAAAGAAGGGATCACATCCACCACTGTCTTAATCCAGGCAAGCTCCTACTTTTAAAAAAGGAATTACATCAACCATTGCGTTAATCCGGGCAAGCGCCAATTTTAAAAGAAGGAGTCACATCCACCATTGCCTTAATCCGGGCAAACACCGATTTGAATAAAAGGATCACATCCGCCATTTTTGCCTTAATCTAGGCAAGCTGCTATACTCGGCTTATGTATGCATATGTCTTATATACAGATTAGGTATTTTCAATTCTATTATCGACAACAACAAAGAAAAATTATAAAAAATGTCCCTTATGCCAAATGACCCTCTATTTTAACGCTGTTCATAGTTATGCCAAAAGTTTATGGCGTTAAGAATTATTGCGCATACTGGGCAAACGCGTGCATGGCAAATAGATGATGACCAATTCTGGGGAATGGTCCATTCTGGGGAATGGTACATTCTGGCGAATGGCTTTCTGGGGAATAGTCCATTCTGGCATATTGATTCTGGCAAAAGGTCTTCTGGCAAATGACTTTCTGGCGAATGTCATACAACCCACTTTTGGCACTTACGGCACTGGGTGGGATTTTGGAAATTTCCCCCAGGCCTGCGGAAATGTTTCCATGTAACACGGACATGGGACATAATACAGGCCTTTTCCAAACTTTTCATATTATTTAGTTCACTTTTGTTAAAGTGAACTAAATAAAATTCTTGAGAAATACCCCTCTGGGAAGTACCAGAGCGAGATTTCTTTTCCATCGTAATTACGTCATGAATCAAATCGAACTGAATCAAATCGAACTGTTCGATAGGAGAAGAAATAATGTCAACGTTAGAGTTAGAAGGAATATCTGAAGTCTCCAGCTTCCTTCTATTTTTTCCGCGCTTGGGCTGGACGGTCTTGAAACCTTGTTTCTTAGATGGAAGTGGAGAATTCAGCAACTCCCCTTCCTCTTGTTTTTATTAATGCTCATTGCTGAGCGTGGAGATGTGACCTTCTAAGAGGTTTTTTTTCCAGAACGGTGTCCCTGCAGGATTACCACCGCTTGTCGGAATTTTACTTCCGCAAACGGGTCCAACGTAAAAAGAAGGCACGGGTCCTTGCAAAGATCGTAACGGGATCAGTGGGTACAAATAGCACTGAGAAGCACTGTTGAAATTAAAATATCTTCGGTTAGTATTAAAAGCTTCCTTCTGGAAAAAGAGAAAATAGAACCGCATAGCACAAAAACACGATGCGGTCTTGCCAGCCGGTTTTAATTCTGCAAATAGACCCGTTGCTTGCCCTAAAGATTCTCAATAGTAAAATACTCTAAGTGCAGAATCCAACACCTAAGGAAATAATTATAACACCAGCGATGATTTCAAGGATAAAAATCTCGATTCCATGCGATCCTAAATGGTTTAAAATTTCAATCACTGAATGTTATTTGTATGCTTACTTACTTTACTTACGGATCCTGTACACCTCCGGTGGTGCAAAGGGCCGACTTGAAAGATCTCCATCCTGAGCGTTGCCCGGCTATCGCTTTAACCTGTTGCCAGGTTAGATTTCGGTCGACTTCTTTTATTTCTTTATTGAGGCTTCGCCGCCATGAGCCTCTGGGTCTGCCTCTGCTGCGATGTCCCGCTGGGTTCCAGTCTAATGCTTGTTTACAGATTTCGTTTCCGCCCCTACGTAGAGCGTGGCCGACCCAGCCCCACTTCCGATCCCGAATTTCTGTTGCTATCGGCCTCTGGTGACAACGACGATGGAGCTCATTGTTTGGGATCCAGTTGTGAGGCCACCAGGCCCGAATTATATACCGCAGGCATCTGTTAATGAACACCTGCAGCCGTTGAGTGTTCTCCACTGATACACACCATGTTTCGCTAGCGTATAACAGCACAGATTTCACGTTAGAGTTGAAAATTCGTATTTTGGTGCGTTCACTTATCTGCCTGTTTTTCCAGATATTTCTTAAACTCGCAAAGGCAGCCCTTGCTTTCTTGATCCGTGCGCCTATGTCGATCTTGGTACCGCCGTCAGGTGCCATTTGGCTACCAAGATGTTGGAAGCTTTCAACATTCTCCACTGGTTGCCCGGCTACTGTGAAACTGGAAGGAGTCGCCGTGTTTACATCCAACGATTTGGTTTTGTTGACGTTGATGACTAAACCTGCCGAAGAGGAGCGCTCGGCAAGGTCGTTGAGCTTACTCTGCATATCAGAGCGCCGTTGCGCGAGGAGTGCAACGTCATCAGCCAATTCGAAGTCGTTTAGATGCTCCATGGTTATAGGCTGCCATAACAGCCCGCGGTTTGGTTCACGGTCAATCGCACCTACCAGAATCTCATCGATTACGATGAGGAACAGTAACGGTGAAAGAATACATCCTTGCCTCACACCAGCTACGACCCGGATAGGGTCGGACAGGACCCCATTGTGCAGCACTCTACACGAAAAGGCCTCGTACTGTGGTTCGATGAGGCCGATGATTTTCTCAGGAACTCCCTTGCGTCTCAGGGCGCCCCACATATTCTCGTGATTGAGACGGTCGAAAGCTTTTTCGTAGTCAATGAATACCAAGTAAAGGGACTCTTGGAATTCGTTGACCTGCTCCAGAATGATGCGGGGCGTGACAATATGGTCCACACAGGATCTTCCGGCACGGAATCCGGCTTGCTGCCGCCGGAGAGTCGCATCGATCTTCTCCTGAATCCGGGCTAGGATAATTATGTTATTTGTATGCATTGACTGGAAAATCAGCCACCAATTTCAAATGGGGTTTCACACAAGTGGAGTGGCTTTATAATTTCTTACAATCCAACAGAAAAAGGATTTTTAGTAAACATGCATTCAAATCACATTTATTGATTGAAAAATCAGGTTGTTTAAAGCTGGGAACCAAAATAGGGTAAATCACTACTTGGGCCTATGGACCCGATTCCCGGCTCACTGAACAAACTTTTTCTCTTCGTTGCAACACCACTGAGCCGGAGTGATTCTTTCCACTTTTACAAAACGGTATCATCAAATAAACACCTAGGGTGGGTGTACCAATTGTCGCCATACATACGAACAACTTTTTTTTTTTTTAATAAGTAAAAGGAATGTGGGTGGTCTTTATATATCAAGCGAAAGGTTTTACTTCCAGCTCCTTAGAACAGCTGTGAAAACCACAATACAATTTGTTATAATCCTTGAAATTGATTAATCCATAATAGGAACGCATGCACCAGTTGTGGCACTATTCTTAATTTAGGTTCCTTATTTGGCAAATCCCATTGTTTTCTTATGGGATTGGCCAAATAGGGGCCACTAGTGCAACAACTGGTGCAAAGGACGTCAAAAATTAAGCATAATCAATTTTTACAATTATGCTTTGCTTGTTTTGGAGGAGATCAAAGGTGTTATCGTATCATATGAATATGCTTTATCGATATGAACTTGGTTTGCGCTGATTTAATTGGCCATTTGACATAATAGTCTTTTAACCTTGTAGCATTTCCCCTAAGACGCTCTAAAATAATTAATCAATATAAAGGATATAAAGCCACAACTGGTACATCTAGCCTACCAGAAAATCGTCACAGTGCTCGATAAAATCATTGCTTGAAGCTGAATCACCACACAATAATTCTAAACTCACGCACTCCAATCCTTCCTATTTGTTCTTTTCACTAGAACTTATATAAACATAAATAATAGATCACATTTTTAAATTGTTTTCTCAAACCCAGAGTGTATGTAGTTAAGGTCACTCCTGACGGAATCCAAGATTAAAAGTGCTCGCGTTTTCAGGGGCACACCACTCGATTCAGAGGCGGCGCACAACTGTCATTTTTGTTGATTTAGCTTTGCTTCGTCGCAGCATGCGTGAAATAATAAAAATGACAGTTCTGCGTTGCTTCCGTATCGAGTGGTGTGCCCCCGAAAACGCGAGCACTTTTAATCTTGGATTCTGTCGGAGTGACCTTAAGAGTGGCGCATTTGACTAGTTTGGAACACGGCTTTGTATGGGAATGACAGATGAATTTTGTTCCAATTCTGACAGTGTCGCCACTTTTAATTACATACACTCTGCTCAAACCAAACAAAAAATCTCCTCGACCCAAGGAGCCTTATTTTAATATGGAAATAATCCTACATCGTTAATAGGAAAACTGTCTAATACGTTGGGGCTATCATCTTATTTATAATTCTCTCGATTTCAAATGTGAATAAAAATATATTCTTAGGTGTTTGGAAATTATTTGGATGAGTGAGCCAAACCAAACTCAACGAAATAAAAGTTATTATGAATAAAACCAGAGTGTAAAATAATCGAAAATTTTTAGTGAAGTCCATTTTTCTTCATTTGTCAGTTCACTTCCGACACATTCATAGTCGGCTCTGGACAGTCAATATTCAGTTGAATATTAGTCATTGAATATTTATGCACATTTTACAAATTGATAAATTATCTGAAATCTGAACACGTTTCAAATGAGTAAAGTGATTTATCACACAGGACTGAATCCGATTTTCATCCGCGAGGCACTTTCAGCGGTAAACATCAACATAAACAATGATAATTATGTTTTTTCTGCACATAGTAAACACATTCAGTGACAGTCGAATGAATGAGTTCGTGGAGTAGTCGTCTGACTATGTCATTCTATGTTTTGTATATTCATGCGATGTTTGTCAAAATTCGGACTGAAGTTGCTTCATGAAGATGAATATTTTAAGCTCTGAATAAAACCCTCTGGCATCACGTTGTCGTGGAACGTGATTTTTTTTGTTAGCGTCGCACTTCCACCGTCCTAAGAGAGACTGATAGCAAGATGCTGAGAGATTGAGTGAAATATTGCGTATGCCGAAGTCACTTGAGGTATGCCGGAAAAGCCATCGTTGTGACTGAAATGAGTGCTGCACCTCGTTAATTTAAATCAAATAAAAGTTTTTCTAAGCGATGTTTAGCGAAAATAGCTATTCTTAAGGCAGAAGTGAACCCCATCGCAGTATTGCACAGCCATCAAAATTCAGGAAAAGTTGCTTTCGGTCATTAATATCAATTAAATAATGAAATCGTACGCATGTTAGGCCGGGAATGGGGTAAGAAATCTTATTTTTTCAATGGATTTTGTGGATTTTGATCACAAACATGACGTTTGACGTATTTGTATGAAAATCAGCGCTAGCGCTAAAATTATTTCCGGCGGTATATTTGACCTAATAAAATATCTGTTCATTTACCTATTTTCCTACGGTTTCATTTCAGCTCTGGACTCCGATGAACATCATTCTGTTCAATCTAGTGTGCTCCGACTTTTCTGTGTCGATCATCGGCAACCCGTTCACACTGACATCGGCCATTTCGCGACATTGGTTGTTCTGCCCAACGGTTTGCGTCGCATACGGATTTTTCATGTCACTGCTAGGTAAGCTCTGCTGCTGTAAATAAAAATTTAGTCATCCTCATTATTCATCATCCATAATGTCATTGGAAGTTTATATTCAATGATAAATATCTAATATAACTTTTATCGGAATTTTTTTTGCACGCATTAAATGGGCAATTTTTGTTCGGCAAAGTAATAAAATTATCGTTGTGGATGTTTCATATTATTTGCCAATCGCTTTTAATGCCGTTTATCAGAGTGATTACGTAAATTGGTGCGAGATCGGAAGTGTTTCAGATAGAACGCATGTTGAGCAAGAAGGGCAAATCCTTCAACAACAGCTTGATCAGCATCTATGCCCCACCGAACGATAAGCCTGATGACGTGAAGGATACGTTCTATGAGAGCCTTGTTAAGGCCTACGGAGAGTGCCCGACACAGAAAGGTCCTTCATAGACCCGAACATTGACTCGGATCACTACCTTGTAGTTGCGAAAATTCGGGCGCGACTATCCAGCGTCACGAATTCACGAAACAACAGTACGATGCGTTTCAATATCCCACGCTTGTCAGTTGAAGGGGTTGCTGAATAGTACCACCAGAAGCTGGACGAGCGGATAGGAGATGCCACCGGATCTGGCGACGTCAACCGATTGTGGGAAAATATCCACGAAGCTGTGACTACAACAGTGCAGGAAATGTTAGGCACTGCGCAGTGACGCCAACAAAATGTTTGGTATGATGAAGAGTGCCAGCGAATGACGGACGAGAAAAATGCGGCTAGGAGTCGAATGCTAGTGGCTCGTACCCGTTGCAATAGAGAGCGGTACAATGTAGCAAGGGCAGAAGAGAAACGAATTCACCGCAGAAAAAATGGCACCACGAAGATGAAGCGCAGGAGAACATGGATAGAAACGGAGGTTTACGCAACTGTCAATGGTGCGCGGCATAAGACTGCGCCAGCGCCCACCATGTGCAATAACCGACTAGACAGCTGGATCAATCGATCTACCACATTATACTGAAAATATGATAGGATGAAGAATTGCCTGCCGGCTGGTTGGATGGCCTCATATGCCCAATCTCTAAGAAAGGGCACAGGCTAGAGTGTGCCAATTACAGAGGGATCACCCTTCTGAACTCGGCGTACAAAATTCGGTCGCGTTTCTTATTTAACAGACTGAGACCACTTGAGGAGTCCTTCGTCGGTGAATATCAGGCAGATTTTTGTGAGGGCCGATCAACGACTGATCAGATGTTTAGCCTGCGGATGATCCTTGATAAATTCCGAGAGTACAATTTGCATACTCACCATCTGTTCATTGATTTCAAAGCAGCGTACGACTCAGTGAAATGAGCTGTGGCGGATAATGTCCGAACATGGTTTTCCGGCGAAACTGATTAGACTGATACGTGCCACGCTGGATGGCGCGAAATAAAGAATTCGGATTGCAGACGAAGTGTCAACCTCGTTTGTGACCTCAGAGGGACTGAAGCAGGGTGGTGCATTTTCGAATTTATTGTTCAACATTGCCCTCGAGGGCGCTATAAGGAGATCTGGCATGCAGAGGAAAGATACTATCATCACACGGTCGCATATTCTCCTGGGCTTTGCGGACGACATCAACTTCATTGGAATCGATCGCAGAGCAGTGGTGGAGGATTTTGTCCTACTGACGAGGAGACGACGAGGATAGACATAACTATTAAGTCTACCAAGACAAAGTACATGGTTGCGGGTAGAAATAGAGAAAGTCCTAGTGGTGTTCGTGCTGAGGTAGTGGTTGATGGGGATGTGTTTGAAGTTGTTAAAGAATTTGTTTACCTTGGAACGGTTGTACACGTATTGCTGCTGCGAATAAGGTATTCTACGGATTACGTAACCAGCTTGGGTCCCGCAACATGAAGACAGAAACGACATTTGCTCTATATAAAACTATGATTCTACCAGTGGCCCTTTACTTCAACACAATAGACGACGGTAACGGCAGGATTTAACAGTTAGCTTATATGTAAAATCCTGTGGTCCAAATTCATTGAATTTGTATAATGTTAACAGGACAAATGATTAACAAAGACATACGAAAACCTTTTTAGTCAATGCCTACCCGAGTAGATGAAGCTAGCTCAATAATATCAAATGTTGATAATAATAATGATAATAATATTAATGATAAGTAGGTGGGAGCTCAGGTGAAATACCCTGGGCGTCCATTTAGAGTAGGTGGGAGCTGAAGGCCCAATTCCTAAGCACCAAAGAAAAACCACCCTCGGGCGAACACTGGCGCTTGAACATAGCTATTTACTGCCGCTAACCGCAAGTCGAGCACATCTGTATATGGAGCCCCATATACAGATGTGTTCGACTTGCGGTTAGCGGCAGTTTAGCACTGTAAAGAATTAAATAACTTTACAGAACCCATAGCTTCCGGGAATGAAAGCACACTCAGATATGGAGTTACGCTCAAGAAGAATACCACCCATGCGATTGCCCGACGAGGGAGCCCCTACTGGAGCTGGTCCTGAAACGGGGGACAGAGCGAGCGGCCAGCGGCTAGAGGAAGGAGAGGTGCAACAGCCTCCCTCTAGTCATCGGGCTCAGCCCGTGCCGACAAGGCAAAACAGAAAGGGCAGCAGAAGAAATCACCAAGGCAATGCTGCACCTGCTGATGTTCCTGTGGTTGATCGACGTCAATCACTCACGTTAGCGGGCCGCCGACGGCAACGGATCATGTGGACAAGGGAGATGAATCAGTACGCGATCCGTTGCTACTACGATTGCACCAGGATGGAGACGGATGCGTCCGGCAGACCCGTGATGCTGGAGATGTTCAATGATAGGTTCCCACGGTTTGCACCCCAGCTTGACCAGAACAAGTTGTACACACGCCAGAGAGCTATTATGTCACATAACATGCTGACTCCAGAAGACTTACAGTACATCAAGCGGGAAGTGCAGAGGGAACTAGAAGAGGAGGAGGAGGCAAGATCGAGCGATACGTCGAGAAGAAGTTCTGTTGGGTTGGATGCATCAATCGGAAGTAACCGTCGCGATTTAATTCCACCAGCCGCTCCAGGACCAACAGTGGAATTGCAACGACAGCAATTGAAGGACGAACTAGCCAATCATATGGGCACAGCAGTTACACAGTTCCTTGGGACAGACCCCATGTCCCGACACCGAATACCCAAGTTGCAGTACTCCTATCGGTTGACGAGTACAGTAAGCATCCTTAACCAGGATATTTTGTCACAGTGCTTGGAATCCGTGGAGAACCTTGAGGAGCTGCAATTTATCGTGTATTCGGCTGCAGTGGCTGTTGTAAGAACGTTGGGATTGCGAACGCGCCCACAAGGTGAAAGTGATGGAGTCGCACGCCCCAACGAGCGACGTCTGGAAACCCGCATCACCACACTGCGGTCAAAGATTGGTCGATGAACACAGTACAAGCAGGGGAATCGATCAACCAGGCTAGTTCGGAATGTTGCTGAAATTGTGAAACCCACAGAACTCCGTGATCTCACCGAGGCGAACATAACTGAGATCCTCGACACCCATGTACAGCGGTTGAGTGCTCTTGCTAAACGACTGCGCCGTTATGGAGAATGTTTGAAGAGGAAGGAGCAAAATCGAATGTTCAACATCAACGAAAGGGAGTTCTACAACCTCATCCGAAACGACAAAGCCGACTTTGGCGAGGACCTTCCGGAGATTGGAGAAGTCACGCAGTTTTGGTCCAATCTATGGGAGAACCCCGTCATACACAACAGCGATGGGGTGTGTATGGCAGAAGAAGAGCGATATTGTGGTGGAATTGGAGACATGACCGCTATCAACGTGACCACCCAAGACATACGTGAGGCTACCCGGTATACCAGGAATTGGGCTGCACCGGGACTAAGGGTATGCGATAACACACTTTTTCCTAACGAAACGAATCGAAACGAAATTTAAAATGTCTATGTTGATTCGGATCGAAACGATACGAAAAATAGATTTACTTTCGAAACTTCGAAACGAAACGAAATCAAGGTTCATTAGATTCGAAATTTTTCGAAACGAAACGAAATTTTAATTTTTTTTCCGCGGAATTTCAATTAAATTAGTTTTACATTATGTATGCAATTCGGATTTCACTTTTTCGAAGTCAAATTACTGTTTTAATACCAATAGAGTTATAATAACAGAAGAGGCAGTCTGTGATAAATCACTGCATTCTCGCCGCATATCATTGGCGATAAGGCAATAACCCAGCATTTATGCCACTTTTATATCAGTAAGTATAAAAATATAGAAATTCGGATTCAAATTTCGTTTAAAAACTTAGTTCACATAAGAATAATGTAATTATGCTGAAGCATACTTCATATCGTCTTGTCAGCGTGGTTTTATAGTACTGAGCTAAGTGAGCTCTTGAAGTATATAAAAAATGGACATGAAATCTAACGGATATATGTCTCTCTTTAAACTTTTCTGAAATTTTTATTTTTTTAAATGAAAGGAGGCTTCCGAGCCTCTTGAAAGGAGGCTTCCGAGCCTCTTGAAAGGGGCCTTCCGAGCCTTATGAAAAGAGTTTTCCGAGCCTTTTAAAAGAAGGAGAAAAGTAGAAAAAAGGTAAAAGCAGAAAGCTTAAAAGAAAATTTCCGGGCCTCTAGAAAGGAGGCTTCCAACCCACTTGAGAGTTGGAGCTTCCGAGCCTTTTAAAATGAGGCTGTCGAGCCTGTTCAAAAATCCCTTCCGAGCCCCTTGAAAAGATCCGAGGCTTTTAAAAGAAGCAGAAAAAAAGAAAGCTTCTTTAAAAACAGCTTGGCTTTCGGGCCTCTTAAAAGAAAGTTTTCGAACCTCTTAAAATACTGCTTCCGGGTCACTCGAAAGGAGGCTTCCGAGAAACGTAGAAGGATGCTTTCAATTCTCTTGCAACGAAGCAACTGGGCTATTCGGGAAAAAGTCTTCATGTCTTTCAAATGGAGGCTTTCGAATCTGCAGACTCTAGATTTTAGTCAAGAATAATATTCTTAACGTATTATTCAACATTCTATTTGGACCCGGTAGATTGCATAAAAGATTTCTAAAATTATTTCATTCGAGGTTTTGCCCTTTTGATCTTTTGTCCCACATCTCTTCATCCATACTGGTTGTGGATGGCACACGGTGTGAAAACATGGATTATTATCAAAGTTTCATGTACCTCTGATTTTTTTCACAGAAAGTTAGGCAAGGTCATTAGAAATGAGGCACGGGGTGTTTTAAAATATTTCATCGGCGATTTTTTGAAAAATTGATTTTTATTGTTTCTTCTCTAATATACCGTACAAAAAGTCAATTGATAACCCAACATTGGATCAATCATTGTAATTTACCCCTCAAAATAGATTATATACACATTTGAAGCCTTTTTGCCTTTCTCGTATCTATATAGTTAACCTACCTTGACACGGGTATAAAATATTGAAAAACATTTTTAAAGTTCAAGCGTTCGTAAAGTATTTTTAGTATTATTTTTTATGTTTTGAAATCTTTGCTGAAACAATAATCTATCTCTGGCATCTATATTGATCTCTGATGAATATTGGTTTTGTATTTCTATCTTCTGACATTTTTATCAGATGACCTGCCCACTAGAGTGCGCCGTATTTTTTGAGATTCAGAATGTTTTCTCATTTGATGATGGATTTTGCTTGTAATTCATGCGTATGAGCCACATGTCTTTTTTGGCCTCTCACCGAGTATTGCACGCTGCATCTTTCGCTAGAAAAATCTGAAAGTATCCTAGGGTGCTTTTAACGTTTCATGTCCGTAATTGCCCACCCGAAGAATTCTCGCTTAACTTTTCAAAAGGACCTAAGTAACATTTTTTTACATGAATTAATTTGAATACAGCAATCAATAGCTTTCATGTTTTTCTGTTGATTGCGCTATTCAAATTAATTCATAAAAAAAATGTTACTTAGGTCCTTTTGAAAAGTTAAGCGAGAATTGAGAGATTATTAAAAGCGAATTTCGTTTCCATCTGAATTATTTTTCTTTATTGTACGAGACATAGCTTAGTCTTAAAACTGGATATGTACGCCAGAGGTAACCCTATTTAAAGCAGACATTCTTCATGGGAAACGTCATTGCTAGTGTTTACAGAATTGTTAGTGTTTTGTCAGTGTTTGACTGCATTTCAAAGGTTAATTTTGTTTATACATCTTCAAACATATCCCCTTTACTTTCTTAGCACAAACATTACTAAGCTTATCTCTGTCTCTGCATGTAACCATGTACTTCATCTTGGTAGATCTTATGCATATGCTCCTAGGTTTTGTAGATGAAATTAAGCTCTTTATGAAACGATCGCAGAGTAGTGGTGGAGACTTTTGTCTCACTGAAGATTGAGATGGTGAGAAAGGACATATCCACTCACACTACCAGTATGAAGTACATTGTTACGGATAGAAATAAAAATTAGAGGATGTACAGGAGATGATTGGAAGCGTTGAAGAAATAGTTCACATTGGAATGCTTGTGAAATGGGATAATGATCCCTAGTAACATTGTTGTACTACTTATGTATAACGGTTTCATAGCACACATAAAGAGTAAATCGCTATCTTCAAAAACATTATAAAATCATAATTATTCCTTGGGTGCAAAAAGGGTTTTTTACAACTTACCAGATTACTGCTCATAAAACTATGAACGACCCACACAAATATGGAATCAATCAAATGTGAGACAGTTGTGCTTGTAGCAACAATATATTTTCCGTAACATGCAGCCGGAAATGGAGTTTGCTGTGTATTACTCCATCCAATAGCCTGTTTCGGACATGAAGCGTGGTAATTATAATAAGCCGGCCAGTAAGGATTTGAGATTTTCAAGCAAAATGTGCTGCGAACAATGTTTGGTAAGGTTATTGTACATGGTAGTGGAAAATATGAACCCTTTAAAATATGGCAGACTGACAATGGGCTGGTCTCATAGTTCGAATGTCGGATGAAAGAAATGTGATTACAACATTCAATAGAGAACCATATTTGGGCTGGAAAAAGAAGATAATTGCTAGAAAAATGAAAACGCGAAAATGAAAAATAAAATAATAAAAACAAAGTTTAGGAAGGCTTGAATTACAGAAATTGATATTTTTCAAATATTTAGATCTATTTTAAGATAGATTTTCTACTCAAAAAAGTCTACAAATGTGTACATTTTCAATTTTGAGGATTAATTACAATGATTGATCCTTTATTGAGTTATCAATTGACTTTTTGTACGGTATATCAAAGAAGAAAACATTAAAAATCACTTTTTTCAAAAAATCGTCGATGAAATATTTCAAAAAACCCCGTACTTCATGTCTAATGACCTTGCCTAACTTTCTATGAAAAAATATCAGAGGTGCATGAAACTTCGATAACAATCCATTTTTTTTACACCGTGATGGCAGGATTCAATAGGCCATGATTTACTGATCGCCATGCATATAGGTATTATGTACTAGACAATGCCTAGAAATAAAAAAAAATACAAAACTTTATCAATAAATTTAATTTAAAATTGTAATTCATCCGCCATTAAGCATTTCGTCCGAGGTACCCCCTGGGCCCGGCGAAAGTACCCCCAGTGGTACATGTACCCCAGGTTGATAACCGCTGTTATAAAAGACCGAGGAATGCTCTGCATCTCCGTCAGCGCTACGGGAAAGGAATCGTTGGTTAGTAGAGAAGGTAATTCATGTGAAGCCCCTTGGTAAGCGACTAAATATTTATTGTAAACGAAGTTATTTTGAAAACAAGAAGACGAAAACTGTGTTTCAAATCAATCCAACGCAATTCAATGTGCTTCGTTTAATAAGCTTCTACAATACGATCGATTCCGCACTACATAATTCTGTGCTCTTCTGCATACACTACTGTGCTCTTCTCCACACTAGCTGGCGTGATCAGCATCTACAAGATCGATTGTACACTGGTTAAACAAATTTCTACTACAAGAGGTAGTTTTTTCTTTACTTCGCGTTCTCCCGGACTGGCTGCCGTTCCATGACCAACAGCAACACGATCATTTCCGTATTCATATTGTACAAATAGTAAAAAATATAACAAAATATAAATTTGAAACTTGGAAACACTGAAGACGTTTTATAGAAGAAAACTACATACAGTCACTCTCAAAATTGAGCGTACAGTATGGATTAGTTGACTACATTCGAAAATTTCAAAGGAAATTAAATAGTTAGCTCGGTTGTTTTTAATGCATTTCAATATTCATTCCTTCCTTCAATGTATGCGTACATAAAATTGTTGAAATTGTTTCTCTAAAGTTCATTTATTTGAAAATAATCTCAAAATACGCCTATTAGATGTGACAAAATTGAGCGTACAGCGAATTTGTCTCTATAAAATTTCTTATTATAAACACGATAAATGTATTTTAATATTGTTTTTTCATGATTATATTTATAATAATAAACATCCGCTACTTAAACATTCAATGTTTTGAAATTAAACCATGTTTTGGTCAAAATGGCGAACAAGTGAGAGGTAAGAACATTGCTTTTTAACAATTCAATGCCTGTGGACAAAATAAATGCTTTAATTTGTATGTTTCACCGGCATCTTATCTTATATATGATAGATAATCGAAATCGAGCGAGACATACGATAAATTTGGGAAAATTCAGTCGATAAATGATGAAAACAGATGTAAACATACAGAGAAAACGACAAATGTTAGGAATGACATAATTCAAATTTAGTATGTCTTTAACTTAAATTTGTTTTAAAGCTCGATTATTGTCTCAGGTCTTTCATTAAGAGTAATATTATTGAATCCAATCATTCACAGTCAAATTCTAAAAGTACAAGGTGCATGTTAAGGTACCGAACATAAAAACAGCTTTTCAACCCCGTAGAGCACTTCTGATTGAATATTGTAAATATAGCCTCAAATCGTAATTTCATAATTAAATTTGGATTAAACTCCACGATCTGTTACCATAAAGGATGCAATTGGATGATTTCCATGTGGCGAGTAAAAATAAACTTTTTCAAGAGTTTGGCAGCTTATTTAATGATATCTTGATGAATTTAAATGATTCAACCAAATTTGTTCCTACGCACAATAGGACAGCCCCATATAAAAAAGTGGCCAAAACTACCAAAAGGCCAATTTTCGAGTTGAGCGAGTAAAATGTGATGAATACATAGCTTACAACCTATATTTTTATAATCAGGACGGTTTTTATTTTTTAGATTTTTTTGGGAGGGGTGGGGGGCGTTCAAACTGGCCCCTCCTAGAAATGATATTTTTACGTTTTTTGGGAAAACGGCCAGTTTTGCCATATTTTCGTCTCAAAAGTAACATATTTATATATCGTTACAAAGCTCTTAAACAGATCTATGCAATAGGCTTGATAATGTAATAATAGCTCCGTCCAGAATTTAGTTTTAAGTAGTTTTGTAAAAGCATATTTTACGCAGTTTTTAACGAACAAAACAGTTTGGTACTCCGCAATACCCCGCAGTAAAACATCATGCACTATACTATTGAATGCTTAAGCTTTGAGGACCATGAATAAAATTCTGCCCAAATTCACAACTTTGTAATATACATGATTTTTAAAAAATGCCTATTTTTGCCTTTCTCGTGTACTAAGTATACGTAGAAGCTATATGATTGCTCCAAAAGCATTAAAAAGAACGCCCAAACACTCATAGTGTTGTATACCGATCGACTCAGTTCGACGAATTGAGGTGATGTCTGTGTGTACGTGTATGTTAATGTCTGTATGTGTGTGAGCAAAAATTATCTTATCTATTTTTTAGGCACTTACACCCAACCGATTTACTCGCAACGAGTTTCATTCATCAGAGAACGTTGTTCCATTGCTCCCTATTAGAAATAGGTTGGATCGGACTATGGGCTCAAAAGTTATGGCCAAAATACATTTTCTTATAATGTACGAGAAAGATAACATTACCGCTAGGGGGATTAATCAGATGTTTTGGTAAAGTTCTTCTTTTTAAATTTTCATCTTAGTTACTCAATAATGCCACTTCAACTGAAAATAGTGACGAACACAATTTACATAACATTTGAAGGGGGAGGGTTATGTCTTAACGTTGCGCCTAATTCAAGAAAAAATCAACTAACACATAAAAAGCGTCACGCAGTAGAAGAGAAGGGGTTCAAAATTTACAATTTTGGTATTACTACATAATAGAAGCGAATTATAGACCATGATTTTTAACCATAACGTGTCATAAAGTGGTGGATGAGTAGTGTTTTAAATAACTCCTTGTCACAATACGTTTTTATATTTATGAAAGAAATCTTATGGAAATATCAAATAAATGAAATTTTCACTTTTAAGAGATGAACCAGCCCAAGGCTGAAATCTCTCAAATAAAGAAAAAAAAAAAAAAAAAAAAAAAATAAATGAAATTCCATTTCGTTGATGTCACATTATGACGCTAATTGAATCTGTTCTACTCTCCTTTGCTGGTTCAATAAGTTTTATTCAGTGAATTTTCAACACCAGAAGCTAATAGTGCTTTTTTGATCATTTTAGGAAAACTGTGTTGCGTCCATTTGTCTGTGACACGAATATACAGTAAAACCCTTTATATGACCAGTAGTATTTTATCCAGCATCAAGCGGGCTTATTGCAAGCCAAAAAAAGTGACAAAACTCCGTTGGTTCTGTAGAATATGACTAAAATCTATACTATGCCAAAAATTGGTCCCATACCCCATTAAAGGCTCGAAAAAAATATGTTTCGTTTCTATCTATGTTTTCATGATTAATACCACCATTTATTGCAGGATTCATAATTTTGGCCAAAAATACCTCCTTTTTTCCTATTGTGCTACGGTGACTGAGTTTTTAAATATGAAATGACATCTTATAATGTATCCGTGTGCTGCTCTTTTAGTAATATTATTATTACTGAGTGTCCTGAGCTTATAAGCTACCTATACATCGACTTTTAAATGAAGTTATACTTTATTTGAAATATGCCGTTCCCAACATTTGCCGTTTTCTTTGTATGTTTACATCTGTTTTCATCATTTATCGACTGAATTTTCCCAAATTTATCGTATGTCTCGCTCGATTTCGATTATCTATCATATATAAGACACGATGCCGGTGAAATCCATATCGTAAAGTATCTATTTTGCCCAGCAGCATTGAATTGTTAAATAGCATTGTTTATACATCTTACTTGTTCGCCATTTTGATTAAAACATGGTTTAAATTCAAAACATTGAATGTTTAAGTAGCGGATGTTTATTATTATAAATATAATCATGAAAAAACAATATTAAAATACATTTATCGTGTTAATAATAAGAAATTTTATAGAAAAACATTAGCTGTACGCTCAATTTTGTCACATCTAATAGGCGTATTTTGAGATTATTTTCAAATAAATGAACTTTAGAGAAAAAAATCCAACAATTTTATGTACGCATACATTGGAGGAAGGGATGAATATTGAAATGCATTGAAAACAACCGAGCCAACAATTAAATTTCCTTTGGAATTTTCGAATATATTCGTCTAATTCATGCTGTACGCTCAATTTTGAGAGTGACTGTACGTATTTGTCGACTAAGAATGGGGTTATGTAGTAAGCGTTAATAGAAAAAATTGTATAACCTAAAATTTTGAAAACAATAAAACGATTTTGTTCAGCGGCGCTGCCAAAATTTTGATAATATAAAGAATGGTTTAAGTTAAAATTTGATTCGATATTCCGCGGAATTCCGTAAAATTTCGTTAGAAGCAAGTTTTTTCTAGCGAAATTTTTGTAATTTTACGAAACAAAACGAAATCAAGAAATGTGATTTCGCCATGCTAAAATTCCGCGAAATTCCGCGGAATTTCGTTTCGAACCAACTGAAACGAAATTTTTCGAAATACCGCATATGCTTAACCGGGACCCGATTTTGTGCATAATTTCTGATATAAAAAACTCACAACGGTCCACGAAGGCGGAATGCTTCAACACTGTACTAGATAACCCCGGGCAGCTACCGGAATTCATCACTAGGGGTGTCACTCATCTTCTGCCGAAAGATCGGAATACTTTGAACCCAGCCAAGTACAGACCAATAACGTGCCTTTCGAGTCTGTACAAAGTGCTGTCATCGGTAATAGCGAGGAGAGTGCAGAACCAATGCGACGTCAACAACCTGATGATCGAGGAACAAAAAGGTTGTCGACATAACACACGAGGCTGCAAGGATCAGGTCATCATTAATGCAGTCGTTGGTGGGCAGGCCACCCACATGCATAGAAACCTGATCATGGCGTATATCGACTATAAAAAGGCATACCACTCAGTACCTCACTCGTACCTTCTTAAGGTACTGCAGTTGTATAAGATAGACGGTAACGTCATCAGGCTAAGGCAGCACCCTATGGGGATGTTCAGCACATCCCTACACATTACCGATGGAGAAAAGGTGTTACGGTCCAGGACTCTCAGCATCAGGAGGGGCATATTCCAAGGCGATACCTTTAGTCCTCTATGGTTTTGCCTTGCCATGAACCCTCTTAGCAGAGCACGCAACCAACACAACTATGGCTATCATTTGAAGAGTGGAGAAAGGAGTACAAACATTACCCACACCTTCGTTATGGACGACTTGAAGCTGTTTGCGAAATCTGTGGAGAAGCTGCACCAATTTCTGCGGCTTGTAACGGTATACAGCAACGACATCCGGATGGAGTTTGGTATCGATAAATGTCGATCCATACATCTACACCGGGGTCACCTGGTGGATGCCGACAGTTTCCACGACAACGAACAGGAGGAGATTCGAAATATGGTTGAAGGCGAAACGTACAAGTTCCTAGGTTTCCTGCAACTGAAAGGAATTCGCCATAGGACGATCAAGAAAGAGCTGCAGGAAAAGTTCTTGTATCGTGTCAACGGTATTTTGAAGAGCCTCTTGTCGGCCGGCAACAAGGTGAAGGCGATAAACACGTTTGCTGTGCCCTTGTTTACATACAGTTTCGGGGTGGCGCAGTGGACCAAGACTGACTTGGAGGCGTTAGAACGAGCAGTACGAGTGGCGTTCACTAAGCATCGCATGCGCCATCCAAAATCGTCCATTGAGAGTCACCCTGCCACGTACAGTAGGAGGAAGAGGCGTCACCGATATACAAACACGATGTGTTTCCCAGATCCAGCAGTAGCGAAGATACTTCGTGGAAAGCCAGAACCGCCACGAAATCTATCGCGCTGTGTGTGAAGCTGACTACGGATTCAGTGCCCTGCATCTGGCGCTGGAGGACTATCAGCTGATTAGCGACATAAAATCTGTCGACGAGATGATCGCATCGTGGAAGCAGAAGGAGCATGGGACGCACCCCCATCAACTGGAGCTGGAATATATCGACAAAGCGGCGTCAAATACGTGGCTGGTGCGGGGTGAACTCTTCTCAGAAACAGAAGGATTCATGATAGCCATCCAGGACCGGGTAATTGCGACGAAGAACTATCGGCACAACTTGGTTAACCAGCCAAGTAGCCAGCACAACTTGGTTAACCAGTTTGTCGGCTACTACAAATATGAGCCTGTCCCGGTTCTGGAGAATAGTTTTGTGAAGCTGTACTGGGATCGCGAGATCATAACGGATGTCCTCATTCGTGCCAATCGGCCCGATATTGTGGTCTACGACAAAAGGATGAAGCGGGTAACCCTCATCGACATTGCTGTACCGCTAGACCATAATGTGCACAAAACATTCTCCGACAAGATAACGAAGTACCACGACTTGGCGGAGGAGTTGAAGCAGATGTGGCACCTGGAGGACGTGCGTATAATTCCGGTTGTTATCTCAGCAACCGGAATCGTCCCGAAATCTCTTCTGAGATCCTTAGGAGAGCTGGATCTATCTCATAACCTCCATAGCATCCAAAAAACAGTGGTTCTTGAAACTTGCAACATCGTAAGAAGATTCCTGAACCACCATAACTAATACACCCAGTGCAAACGTTTATTATAGGATTTTAAGTCAACCGGCGAATGAGATCCACAGAGCCTAATCCCCTTTGGCATTCAGATTGCCCGGGGTAGGTGAAAATTCCCAGCACGCTTGCTAAGGAAATGCCAAAACTCTATAATAATGATAATAATGGGATAAAAGATTAGACGACATATAAATATCAATATTTTGCACTAAAATATCATGATCCATGATTCATGAGGAGATCAAATTATGCTATTTGTAAGAAGTGATCAATATCATGTGCCTTTAGTTTGATCTTATCCATAACAAATCTTGATATTTAAATAATATTTCGGTACAAAATTATGATATTGTTGCGAGTTTTTCTATCTCTTATATTAATCATGTCCATATCATGTTTCGTTATTCTGCTCATGACTTCTGCTTGGGTACAGCTGCCTATATCGACAAAGAAAATTCTCCTTCTCCAGCTGGGGTCATGCCCCGATGCACTATCATCGTTTTATTTTTCGTTGGTATACAAACAGTAAACACTCACTAGCTCACCGTGGCAAGATGCGACAATGGGATAGGATTACCTATCGAATGCAATCTGTTATGGAACGTACACATGGTCAAGCAGTTTGACCAACATTGACTCCACCTCTCGTTTACTCAAACATCCATCAAGTTTTACCAACAGCGGCACGAACAATCAATTTATTCGACCAACACTATCACACACGAACGACTGAAGCGCCAACTTGAGCACCAACCACCAAAAAATATATGGGGGTTTGTGCAACTTCACTACAAATGCTCAAACATGTTCGGCGAACTTTGACTCCACCCCCGACAACTCAAACCAAAATCAAACCGTTTTAATTTTTTCCAACCGAGCCGCCAACTGTCAAATGGTTGTTCGAACAACTTCACACACGTTCAAACAAAGCAGCAACCGAAGCGTTTTCTTGGGGCGGAGTCAATGTTCGTCAAACTGCTTGACTGGTGTGTACGTTGCATTACAAGCAGATTGGATAAGGATAAGTGCTCAAAAAGAAGGAGTTCTTTGCCAACGTTCATACATACTCACATATACACATTCATTCATACGCACATTCATGTTTATTGATACTAAAAAAGGCTTGCATATAAAAGAAATTATAAAGCTGACCAGCTCGACAAACTTTCCACGCCATACACATTTGTTGTGTATGAACTAGGATTGGGAAACAAGCCAAATAATGCTATTAAAATTTCAATCTCGAAATTCCAATTATAATGGCAAAGCTTGAAAGATGATATGAAAAATGAAACGTTTGCCGCCGGCTACATGCATTGTTTAGCTATTCACATAACAGTTCCTTGTTCATTTTTATCTAGACGAACTGTTAAAGATTTTCAACTTTTCCACACAAAGCGTAACATAAATATTAGTCTTCGAGTTCAGTTCAGAAGTCAAGCAGAATCGTTTATTAGAGAGAGAACGCAAGATGTTTCAATGAAATTATATAATAAACGAATTTCAGAATTATGCAAAGCAGTTTAGTTCACGAGATTTTATGTTATGATATCAGTACACTCTTTGTCATCATAGCAAAATTTGTCTAGACTGACCGAAATCAATTTGCTAGATCCACGCGAATTATGTTAATATTTGACGATTAGACAAATAATGTACTACGGGCTTTATTATAATAATAATAAATCAAAGCAAACAATGTAAGAGACACCTTACTTCCAACTTGATGCTGAATACCAAAGCTGTTTCCGTTGTCCCGGGGGGGATTTCCCAGATTAGATTCCAATCCCTGTTACAACAGTGCTGCTAACGGAAACTCATATCGCTATCAAACTGTGTGCAGAACACAATCTGTTTACCATTTGTATTAACGGTGGCATAATATGGTCGTGAATTGCCATGTGCTTTCGCGTTTCCGTTGTGTCCATCGTATCAAGTTAACGAACTTTGCGACTGGGAAGATTGCTTTACACAAGCACAAAAGCACCGCCTTGTGGTTGTTTGGTAGAGTTGGTAAACAAACGTGTATTGGCTTCGGGAGCTTAGCAACGATATGCTTCGGTGCGTTTGATGGTCAGCCTAAGGCTCAACTGTTGGAAGCATTGGAATTAATTCCTGGTTACAGCAAATGTAGCTTTGGAAGTTGGTCCTGTTGCATGCTTGTTGTGCGCAAAGCTAATGGCTTGAGCATGTTTTTGTCAAGAGAATTGACTACATTTTTAATGTTGCACTGAAGCAATAAAATTCGTATGCTTTTTGTTGGAATATCAGGTAGTGTGCAACGCTTCGATGTAGATCGCAGATGGTTAGGAAGCAGGCGCCGGTTAATTGTAGTTGCTCTTGGGTAAATATCTTGGCTGTGGATATGGACAGGACATGTTTCGAAATGGACGAATTGATATGAAATTTGCGAAAAAGAATCCACGTGTCTTGGAGGGACTCGAACCCTCAACCTCCTACTCTCTACCTTGCGTGATAACCTCTACACAACTAGACCACTTAAAGGTCATGTTTGCGGAAAAGCCATCAGAATCCGAGTACCAACCTCCACCGTGGTTTGCTCTTTTTTGCAAATTGAATATCTTTCGGATGCTTGATTTGTCCAATCTCCACATGTGCTGATCAGTGTTGGTAAAATCATTCATAAATCTCAATCATTGAGCGCTCCCGCGCGGTCTAGCTCGTTTGCGAATTTAAAATAATGCATCACGCCTGAGTTTTTCATGCAAAACAGATCATTTCCCTTTTGGGATCATTTCGTTCCTAAAAGTGTTTAAAATCAATGTGGGAGCAATTTATTGTTTACAAACGCAAGAGTATCCATTGTTTTATGTGTTGAACATTAACTTACTGTTAATTTACGAAGGAGAACAAAAGAAAACCTACGATGATCCAAATCGATGATTCAACTCAGCCGTGATTTTTTAGGTGCTGAGTTGGGTGCGTTGGAACTCTAGTACTGTTTTTCTTTGTGAGGGGATTCCCTTGCCTTCCCAACACTTTTCATGATAACGAAAACAAAACAAGAACCAAAAATGTTAAAATGGATTGTAGCAAATACAACGCGATCACAATGCTAAACGCCTACAAATGAAAACCATGTGCACCCCAGCCATTTATTTCTCACGCCCCGCCTTCGCCGTAAAAGAAACATACAACATAAAACAACCTTTTTTGAGAATATGAAAATTGTTTGTCAGGAAATTAAGGAATTTCTCTGGTTTTACAGTCCGAAATTATTTCAGTTTTTTTTTGTTTGGAAAGAATTTTCATTTGGAAATTCCTTATGAAGTTTAGTTGAAAATACTTCTTATTTTAGAATTTCTCCTTGATTTTCTACTGATGATCTACTAGAAGAAACTACTTTGCATATTTTTTCAGGAATTACTTTAGACATTCCCCAAAAAATGCTTTGGGAACTTCTTTGGATACTCCCTCAAAAACTACTTTGGAAATTCTTCCCGAATAAGGAATTTTCCAAAATAGTTTTTGTATCAAGTTTTTGCAGAGCAACTTGAAGATGTACTGAGGGAATTTCAAAAAGAATTCCCTGAGGAATTCTTGAAGGAATATCTGGGGCACCTTTAAAATGATTTCTGGAGGAATTTCCGGATGAGCTCTTGAAGTGGTTTCCTGCGAAAATTATGGATAAATTATTGGGAAAATTCATGGAGGACTTTATTCCTTCCTTTTTATCTGACAGTCACTTTGAGGAATTCCTTCAGGAACTTCCGGAGGAATTGAGGAACTTCCGGAAGAATTCCTGGAGGAGCTCCTGGAGGAACTTCTGGTGGAATTCCTGGAGGAACTTCTGGTGGAATTCCCGGAAGAACTTCCGGAAGAATTCCTGGAGAAACTACCGGATGAATTCCCGGAGAAACTTCCGGAGGGATTCCTGGAGGGACTTCCGGATGAATTCCTGGATGAACTTCCGGAGGAATTCCTGGAGGAACTTCCGGAGGAACTCCTGGAGGAACTTCCGGAGGAACTCTTGGAGGAACTTCCGGAGGAACTCCTGGAGGAACTTCCGGAGGAACTCCTGGAGGAACTTCCGGAGGAACTCCTGGAGGAACTTCCGGAGGAACTCCTGGAGGAACTTCCGGAGGAACTCCTGGAGGAACTTCCGGAGGAACTCCTGGAGGAACTTCCGGAGGAACTCCTGGAGGATCTTCCGGAGGAACTCCTGGAGGAACTTCCGGAGGAACTCCTGGAGGAACTTCCGGAGGAACACCTGGAGAAACTCCTGGAGGAACTCCTGGAGCAACTCCTGGAGGAACTCCTGAAGAAACTCCTGGAGGAACTCCTGGAGAAACTCCTGGAGGAACTCCTGGAGAAACTCCTGGAGGAACTCCTGGAGAAACTCCTGGAGGAACTCCTGGAGAAACTCCTGGAGGAACTCCTGGAGAAACTCCTGGAGGAACTCCTGGAGAAACTCCTGGAGGAACTCCTGGAGAAACTCCTGGAGGAACTCCTGGAGAAACTCCTGGAGGAACTCCTGGAGAAACTCCTGGAGAAACTCCTGGAGGAACTCCTGGAGAAACTCCTGGAGGAACTCCTGGAGAAACTCCTGGAGAAACTCCTGGAGGAACTCCTGGAGAAACTCCTGGAGAAACTCCTGGAGAAACTCCTGGAGAAACTCCTGGAGAAACTCCTGGAGAAACTCCTGGAGAAACTCCTGGAGGAACTCCCGGAGGAACTCCTGGGGAGGAACTCCTGGGAAGGAACTCCTGGGGAGGAACTCCCGGAGGAACTCCTGGAGAAACTCCCGGAGAAACGTCTAGAGAAACTCCTGGAGGAACTCCTGGAGAAACTCCTGGAGGAACTCCTGGAGAAACTCCTGGAGCAACTCCTGGAGAAACTCCTGGAGGAACTCCTGGAGAAACTCCTGGAGGAACTCCGGGAGAAACTCCTGGAGGAACTCCTGGAGAAACTCCTGGAGGAACTCCGGGAGAAACTCCTGGAGGAACTCCGGGAGAAACTCCTGGAGGAACTCCGGGAGAAACTCCTGGAGGAACTCCGGGAGAAACTCCTGGAGGAACTCCGGGAGAAACTCCTGGAGGAACTCCGGGAGAAACTCCTGGAGGAACTCCGGGCGCAGCACCTGGAGGAACTCAGGAGAAACTCCTGGAGGAACTCCGGGAGAAACTCCTGGAGGAACTCCGGGAGAAACTCCTGGAGGAACTCCGGGAGAAACTCCTGGAGGAACTCCGGGAGAAACTCCTGGAAGAACTTCTGGAGGAACTCCTGGAGAAACTCCTGGAGGAACTCCTTGATGAACTCCGGGAGAAACTCCTTGAGAAATTCCTGGAGGAATTCCTTGAGAAATTCCTGGAGGAACTCCTGGAGAAATTCCTGGAGGAACCCCTGGAGAAATTCCTGGAGGAACTACTGGAGAAATTCCTGGAGGAACCCCTGGAGAAATTCCTGGAGGAACCCCTGGAGAAATTCCTGGAGGAACCCCTGGAGAAATTCCTGGAGGAACTCCTGGAGAAACTCCTGGAGGAACTCCTGGAGAAACTCCTGGAGGAACTCCTGGAGAAACTCCTGGAGGAACTCCTGGAGAAACTCCTGGAGGAACTCCTGGAGAAACTCCTGGAGGAACTCCTGGAGAAACTCCTGGAGGAACTCCTGGAGAAACTCCTGGAGGAACTCCTGGAGAAACTCCTGGAGGAACTCCTGGAGAAACTCCTGGAGGAACTCCTGGAGAAACTCCTGGAGGAACTCCTGGAGAAACTCCTAGAGGAACTCCTGCAGAAACTCCTGGAGGAACTCTTGGAGAAACCTCTGGAGAAACCTCTGGAGAAACTTCTACAGGAACTCCTGGAGCAACTCCTGGAAGAACTTCCTGAGCAACTCCTGGAGGAACTCCTGGAGAAACTCCTGGAGGAACTCCTGGACAAACTCCTGGAGGAACTCCTGGACAAACTCCTGGAGGAACTCATGGAGAAACTCCTGGAGGAATTCCTGGACAAACTCCTGGAGGAACTCCTGGACAAACTCCTGGAGGAACTTCCCGAGGAACTCCTGGAGGAACTTCCCGAGGAACTCCTGGAGGAACTTCCGGAGGAACTCCTGGATGCACTTCCGCCGGAATTCTTGAAGGAACTTCCAGAAGAATTCCTGGAAAAACTGCCTGGCGGAACTTCCGGAGGAATTCCTGGTACAACTTCTGGAGGAATTCCTGGAGGAACTTCCGGAGGAATTCCTGAATTAACTTCCGGAAGAATTTCTTGAGGAACTTCCGGAGGGATTGCTGGAGGAACTTCATGGAGGTACAAACTCGTTGAGGAACTTCTTGAGGAATTCGTTGAGGCACTTCCAAAAAAATTGAGGGGAATTTTTGACGCTTGAAATTAGTTCACGCCGCGCCGCAGCCGGTAAAATTTCAATCGGCGGACATGTTCAATATTTCTTGTCAAATGTTCACAATAATGGATGAAATACATTCTTAGGGGGCAGCAGAGACTATGTCTAGGACTTGACGATCCCTCTCCAGGCCAACTGCGAGTTTTTGTGTCTGCCTAGGATGTGGCGAAGTTTGACATTGGGCTTTGTTAAATTTCTATGAAAAGCTGCATGTATCCGCAAGAAGGCTCCATCAAAGCGACCGTGGCAGGTCAAAGTGAACATGCCTGGGTTTAGGTTGAACACTAAAGAGACCTGACACGACGGCCCTCCAACAAGACAGATAAGCCGCCTGTAAAACCACAAATTACGAACGAAATAAGAGAAAATACGACTCGTTATAATCGGCACCAAGCGACGAATAATGGATCACGATTAGAATGCGAGATGCACATGTATCAAGGTGAATCGATCAGGTGGAAGACGTTGTGCGGACCCTCCGCAGACTGCGGTGCTGGCGACGTGCAGACATAGACCGAGTTGCATGGAGAGCACTTTTATTTACTGCACAGGCCACTCCGGCCTTACTATGAAAATAAATATATCATAAATATAATAGTCCTGTTTGTCTGTCCGGTGACTAGCCAACCAGACGCAGCACGCGGGGAAATTCTCACAAAAAAATAAAATATTTGACACTTCAATTATTTTTTACTATCAGATGCAGAAAACAAAACCAGTGACAACCTTAGACAACCAGATACAGCATTTGATGAAAAAATCACAGACAACAGACGTTGAAAATTTTGATTTTTTTAATACTTGAATTAATTTATATTAAAAAAAAAACACTTGCCACGGGTACTACAGCGTCCACAAATAAACTAATAAATAATATATAAGGGAAAGTGGTTACCTCCGATACATTTTTCAAATCAATATCTTCCACATAATGTACATATTCACTTATGAGTTTTCAGAACATTGTAAATTAATTGTCCAACATTTGAAAAATCTTAAAAAACGAATAGTTTGACCATTTTAGCAAATTTGAGTACACCAATACACCAAACCAAAAAATTTAGTAAGAACTAGAAGTAATAAGCTTACTATCCATAAAAAAATATTGCAAATCGATCCAGTGGTTCAAAAGTTATGATTTTTTTTAAATAAAAAAAAATGAAAATAGCGATTTTTCTGGTAACCCTATATCGAACATGGTCACCCTAATAAAAAAAAATACGGGTCTAATTATTGAAGAACATACCAAGCGATTTTGAGCAAAATTGGACAACTGTTTTTTTCAACTCTATTCTTTTCCCGTGGAATCGCTGTATATATATATATATATATTAGGGTGGTTCAAAAAATCGATTTTGCTCCACAGTGCTGATTCTTTACCACGTTCTGAGTGTCCTCTGATAATTTGAGCTCATTTGGATTAAAACTGATTTAGCACACGCCGTTTCAAGTTTGCATGCAAATTAGTGTGGGGAAATTTATTTTTTCATTATACTGTAAATGACGCTTCCCCATCAAGTGCATGTTAAAAGAAAACCTACATAGCTAAAGGGATACTCAACAGCTTTCACCCAACGAAAACCGCATGTTGATTAATCGTCCCAATAATTAGTAATCGATTTTAAGACAGGTTGCAAATCTTTAGTCATGATCGTTAAACTTCTTTGAGGGCATCACTGAAATGTGCAGTGCAACATAGTAGCCTGAATTTGTGTGTGCTATCTCTCGCGCCACGAGCAGCAATGTTGCCTGTTGATGAGTTATGCAATTAGCTCCAGAAAGCCACGGTATAGATTAAATTCGATTACTAATTATTGGAACGATCAATTGAGATGCGGTTTTCACTGAGTGAAAGCTGTTGAGTATTCCTTTTAGCTATGTAGGTTTTCTTTTAACATGCGCTTGATGGGGAAGCGTCATTAACAGTAAAATGAAAAAATAAATTTCCCCATACTAATTTGCATGCAAACTTGAAACGGCTTGTGCTAAAAAAGCTTTAATCCAAATGAGCTCAAATTTACAGAGGACACTCAGAACATGGTAAAGAATCAGATGAGCACTGTGGAGCAAAATCGATTTTTTGAACCACCATAATATATATACAGTTGATCAAAATTTGCAAAATGTACGAAAACCCATTTCATCGAAGAGATTGGATTTTGATTTTCAAATTTTTCCAGTTTCATCGTAAGAACAGGAAGAAAAAGAATATAAATTAGCAAAAATTGGACTGTCTATTCTTGAGCGATGCACGGTCGTACAATCGCCAACCTTGTTTATATGGATGAAGAACGACGGAACTCCGAATAAAATCTTGAGCAAGAAATATCTTAAAATTTGAACCGAACCCTTATTAGTTTGACAAATCTTTCCACACCCAGATCCGTTCTGAAATAAATTTGGTAGAACCGATAAATCTAATAACGATAGTTCGCTCTTTAAGCAGCTTAGCAAACTTGGTTGATGGATCATGCAGAAGTTGCTGTGATATAAAATTACCTTTCTGAAGTGTTGAGGCTTTATGAATATTCGATTAAGTTTCTCATGGTTATGTTTGGCTTTCGCGGAGCTAGTTTGTTGGTGCACATTTTCTCGCGTATTCGCTTTAGTATATCAATGGTTGTATGCACTTCAGCAAATTTACACCTTCAATGAAAGTACTTAAATTTAACACCTATTTACTGAATTTTGTGATGAGATAAAATTAAATCTAAAAAAGATTTCACGGACTTTCTTTTCCTTTGGTAGCATCACATTTACAACCCGGATATTGTCGCTTCATAGCTGAATATTTTCCAAAAAAGCATTTGAGCCAAGGTATTATTTACGCATTCGTACTGTGAGTCCAAAAAGTATTTGTCTAGCTGTATGTTTTCTAGAAAATGTCGAAATTGGAATACACTAAACAAAAAAATAAAACTAACGGTCGCATTGTGTAGCAAATTAATCTGTTCATCTTTATTATTATACATCATAAAGTGAAACAAAACAATAAAAAACATTTGCAACAGCACATTATGGAATGTACACACGGTCAAGCAGTTTGACCAACATTGACTCTACCTCTCGTTTATTCAAACATAGGGTAAATCACTACTTGGGCCTATGGACCTCATTCCCGGCTCACTGCACAAAAAACTAATTATTTATACTGTTTGGTAGCCGTAGGTTTATGATTGATATTTTTTTAAATGTCTCCTATTTATCGCGCACAATACTCAATATTTTTCAACCATTTATTTCACTCCTAATCGATCCAATTATAGAAATTAAAAATGTAGATTTCAGATAGTTGCTCTTCGTTGCAACACCACTGAGCCGGAGTGATTCTTTCCTCTTTTACAAAACGGTATCATCAAATAAACACCTACCTGAAAATCTTCACAGTGCTCGATACAACCATTGCTTCAGGCTGTTTATCACCACACAAAAATGCTAATATCGCGCACTTCAATCTTTTCTAATTGTTCGTATCACTAGATTTTATATAAACATATTAGAATACATTTAAAAATGTATCCTCAAACCTAACAAAAAATCACCTCGGCCCAAGAACTTCTAGCTGTACAGTGCTGCCAAAAGGCCATGAGTCTTATTTTAGTATGAAGATAATCCTTCGTCGTTAATAGGAAAACTGTCTAAAACGTTGACGCTTTTATGATATTTATAATTATCTAAATTTCAAAGACTAAAAGCAATATTTTTCAAGTATTTGGAAGGAATTTGGATGAGTGCATATATCTTCTCAACCAATTAAAAATTATTATGAATAATACCATCTGGCATCGCGGTATCGTGGAACGTGCATATTTTTGTTTACGTCTCATTTTCTATAGTCCCGAGAGAGAGATTGAGAGTAAGATGTTGAGAGATTGAGTAAAATATTGCATATGCCGAAGAGATTTGGGGTATGCCAGATAAGCAATCGCCTAAGACTGAAATGAGTGCTGCACCATGTTAATTTAAATCAAATAAAAGCTTTTTCGAGCGGTTTTTAGCAAGAATAACTATTTTTTAAGCAGAGGTGAACCCCATCGCAATATTACATGGCCCACAAAATTCAGGAAAAGTAGCTCCTAGTCATAAATATCAATTAAATAATGCAGTCGTGCGCATGTTAGGCCGGGAATGGGGTAAGAAACCCTACATCAAGTTTTTCCAACAGCGGTACGAACAATCAATTTATTCGACTAACAATATCACACACGAACGACCGAAGCGCCAACTTGAGCACCAACCATCAAAAAATATATGGGGGTTTGTGCAACTTCACTACAAATACTCAAATATATCCGGCGAACCTTGACTCCACCCCCGACAACTCAAACCAAAATCAAACCGTTTCAATTTTTTCCAACCGAGCCGCCAACTGTCAAATGGTTGGTCGAACAACTTCACACACGTTCAAACAAAGCAGCAACCGAAGCGTTTTCTTGGGGGCGGAGTCAATGTTCGTCAAACTGCTTGACTGGTGTGTACGTTGCATTACAATCCATTCAATATGTGCTCAAAAAGTATTCGTCTATTTAGGTTTTATGGACGAAATCAGAAGTTGTAGAATAGAGTTTAATATTTCGTTGGATTCCCCTTTGTATCTATGATGGCTTGTGTAGTCTTCACATCATGGAGCTGACCAAATTAACCGTGACGGAGGACGGAATTTTCTCCCACTCTTATTTCAAAGCTAATTCCAATTCGTTTATGTTGAAAATATGCCTTTTATATATTTTATCATCCTTCACCTTCCAATGATGCTCAATTGGGTTCATATCTAGGCTCTGGAAGCTATTTTGAGTTGATTGAAGGTATTTAAAAGGGAAGCCACAGCTTAGTATTTTGGGGTGTGTGCTTGGGGTCATTATCCTGAAAGATATATGCTCCTTGTAAGCCTAATTTCGCAGCACCGGCGTTCAAATTTTCTTTAAAAATGCGAATTTATCTACATTTTGTAATCTACATTTTTATCAATGATATGCAATTTTCCTACATCGGTGGCAATCATGCACTCCCACTCCCAGACCATAACGGAATCCCCATCATGCTGTATTGTTGGAATGAGGTTCTGCGGCTGCATCTCAGTATTATTTTTTCGACATACCATATACAGTCACTCTCAAAATTGAGCGTACAGTATGGATTAGTTGACTACATTCGAAAATTTCAAAGGAAATTAAATGGTTAGCTCGGTTGTTTTAATGCATTCCAATATTGATCCCTTTCTTCAATGTATGAGTACATAAAATTGTTAAAAAAATTTCTCTAAAGTTCATTTATTTGAAAATAATCTCAAAATACGCCTATTAGATGTGACAAAATTGAGCGTACAGCTAATGTTTTTCTATAAAATTTCTTATTATAAACACGATTAATGTATTTTAATATTGTTTTTTCATGATTATATTTATAATAATAAACATCCGCTACTTAAACATTCAATGTTTTGAAATTAAACCGTGTTTTGGTCAAAATGGCGAACAAGTGAGAGGTAAGAACATTGCTATTTAACAATTCAATGCCTGTGGGCAAAATAAATGCTTTAATTTGTATGTTTCACCGGCATCGTATCTTATATATGATAGATAATCGAAATCGAGCGAGACATACGATTAATTTGTCAAAATTCAGTCGGTAAATGATGAAAACAGATGTAAACATACAGAGAAAACGACAAATGTTAGGAATGACATAATTCAAATTTAGTATGTCTTTAACTAAAATTTGTTTTAAAGCTCGATTATTGTCCCAGGTCTATCATTAAGAGTAATATTATTGAATCCAATCATTCACAGTCAAATTCTAAAAGTACAAGGTGCATGTTAAGGTACCGAACATAAAAACAGCTTTTCAATCCCGCAGAGCACTTCTGATTGAATATTGAAAAGATAGCTTAAAATCGTAATTTCATAATCAAATTTGGATTGAACTCCTTTGTTTGTTACCATAAGGGATACAATTGGATGATTTCCATGTGGCGAGTAAAAATAAACTTTTTTAAGAGTTCAGCAGCTTATTTAATGATATCTTGGTGAATTTAAATGATTCAACCAAATTTGTTCCTACGGTGACTGAGTCTTCAAATATAAAATGACATCTTATAATGTATCCGTGTGCTGCTCTTTTATTAATATTATTATTAATGAGTGTCCTGAGCTTATAAGCTACCTATACATCGACTTTTAAATAAAGTTATACTTAATTTGAAATATGCCGTTCCCAACATTTGTCGTTTTCTTTGTATGTTTACATCTGTTTTCATCATTTGCCGACTGAATTTTCCCAAATTTATCGTATGTCTCGCTCGATTTCGATTATCTATCATATATAAGACACGATGCCGGTGAAATCCATATCTTAAACCATCTATTTTGCCCAGCAGCATTGAATTGTTAAATAGCAGTGTTTATACATCCTACTAGTTCGCCATTTAGATTAAAACATGGTTTAATTTCAAAACATTGAATGTTTAAGTAGCGGATGTTTATTATTATAAATATAATCATGAAAAACAATATTAAAATACATTAATCGTGTTTATAATAAGAAATTTTATAGAAAAACATTAGCTGTACGCTCAATTTTGTCACATCTAATAGGCGTATTTTGAGATTATTTTCAAATAAATGAACTTTAGAGAAAAAATTTCAACCATTTTATGTACGCATACATTGAAAAAAGGGATGAATATTGAAATGCATTAAAAACAACCGAGCCAACAATTAAATTTTCTTTGGAATTTTCGAATATATTCATCTAATCCATGGTGTACGCTCAATTTTGAGAGTGACTGTATCAACCATCTGATCCAAATATTATGCATTTGATTTAGTCAAGAAAATATGACTTGATTCCAAAAATCATCCTACTTCAGACGAGAGTTTTTGGCTAAATCAAGGCGTTTTTGTCGATTTATTTAGGTTACACAAAATTCCGGTCGTACGGGAGCCATCCACAATATTGTCGCAATTTCATAAGCCAATTAGCACTGCTTATGTAGCCGTAAGATAAGTTTTCTTTCATTAGGACTCGTACCTTTAGCTTTAAAAAAAAACTCGCGATGAAGTTGCGACATCAGGAAATTGAAAAAAAATCGATAGTCGCGAACTCGCGAGTGTTCACTTTGGCTTCCGACTGGAACTCGTTTATCAAGGGACGCATGTTTTAGTTCATTATGTTCACCCAGATCAATTGAAATATTCGTAGAATGCCATTTGGCAAAACTTTTTATACCATCAATCTTCATATCATCAGAACAGCACAAAGTCACATACCCCATTCTATATCCTGCTAATTCTAAATTTCCGCCGGTTCTTTCTCGCCCACGTCCGAAAAACAGGAATAACATCAATCACCACGCTGACGGTGCTCTCGTACGAGCGGTTCTGCCTGGTTAGCTATCCGTTCTCGTCGCGGAGCCTGAGCCGGAGGGGGGCCGTTTTCGCCATCCTCTTCATCTGGAGCTACTCGTTTGCCTTAACGTCGCCACCACTGTTCGGTTGGGGAGCGTATGTGAACGAGGCAGCCAACATCAGGTGAGTCCGGTACTGATCTATCGCTTCCAGTTGTCTTTAGACATACCCTCTGACATCCATCTGTTGTAGGCATCTTAATTTTACACATTGGCGTAACTAGCCCCGATGACCAGGGGGGCTATAGCCCCTTCATCTATATTCTCTATTTTGAGCTTCTTTTCAAAAATTCTCAATTGGTTCTCAAGATTCTGATTGGAATTCTCCAGGAATTCCGACGCGAATATTCCAGGAATTCCAATGGAAATGTTCCAGGAGCTCCAACGGAAATGTTCCAGAGATTCCGTCTGAAATCCTCCAGGAATTCCAACGTGAATGTTCAGTGTTTTCGTAGCAAATGTTCCAGGGATGTAGAAGAAAATCGTCGTAGGATTTCTAAACAATCTATCGACGGATCCAGAAGCAAATCGTCGAGGGACAGTAAATGAATCCTCTAGGGATTCCGTAAAGAATCCTCTAGCGATTGCGAAGGGATGTTGAAGCAAATCGTCGAGGGATTTCGAAGCAAATCATCGAATGCTTCCGAAGCAATTCATCGAGGGATTCCGAAGTAAATCGTCGAGGGAGTCCAAACTAAATCTTCGAAGAATTCCGAAGCAAACCGTCGATGTATTCTGAAGCGAAGCTATTCCTCGAGGGATTTCAAAGCAAATCGTCAGAGGGATTCCGATCGGCAAGGGTTTCCGAAGCAAGTCATTAAGGGATTCCGAGACTAAATGTTGAGAGACTTCGAATTAAATATTCTAGTGATTCTGTAGAAAATCGTCGACGTATTCTGAAACAAATCGTCAAGGAATTCCGAAGCAAAACTCCAAACGATTCCGAAACAAATATCCGACTCTGGAGGACTACCGAGGCAATTAACTAGAGATTCTGAAGAGAATCCTTTAGGAATTTTGAAGGGTATCCCCCACAGATTCCCAAGGGTATCCCTCAACGATACCGAAAGGAATCCAGTGTGAGTTCTTCTGTATTCCGGATGGAATAATTCGATGATTCTGAAAGGAATTCTTCAGAGACTCCAATGAGAATTCTTCTCGGATTCTGATGGGAATTCCTCTCGGATTCTGATGAGAATACTTCTCGGATGCATATGGGAATTGTGGAGATTAGGCAAGCGGAGGTCTGCTGAAAATAGTTTACTCTAGTCCGTGATGGTTGACCACATATCTTTGACTGCTAACA
The DNA here is from genome assembly GCF_024139115.2 of Armigeres subalbatus. Taxonomy (NCBI): domain Eukaryota; kingdom Metazoa; phylum Arthropoda; class Insecta; order Diptera; family Culicidae; genus Armigeres; species Armigeres subalbatus. Next base: position 219,074 of record NW_026942064.1, read on the forward strand.
CGATTGCTTTGATTGATATTTTGGTAGCTCTCCGTTGTTGTTCATATCAAGCTTGCTTTGATGCTTTCAAATCAATTATATACTGGCGAAAAAAGGTTGCATGAAGAATAAAAAGTCGAAGGATAATATTTAAAAAAATGCACGGGAGAGCATATGGAAATTATTTTAAAACTCTCAAAAATTCTAGGAGCAATATAATTAAAACGATTAGCGATACGGGGTTGGACTCTTCTTATACTATGTAGGGTATCTGTTCCCATATTAATAACAGCCCGTATATTAATCTCAACCGTCGATAAACCAAATTAAAAATCAATTTAATTACAATTTCTCACATCGTATGTACACAATAATGGATGAAACACATTCTTGAATGTTTGGAATATTATTCAAGATTTTGTTTATGTAATGTTCTAATTCACAAGAATCAAATTATTAAAAGATAAAATTATAAAGCACTTTTTTTTCATTTTCCTACCTCTGAACTGATGGTTTGATGCACTGCTCGAATGCTACTAGCAGATTCATCTGTTTTCACGCCGTTGTTTTCCACTCTATTTCAAGTCAACACAAATGTATTCTTTCAAAATTCACTTCACAACACATAAAGCACATCACATTTTCACTATGAATATAATTATACTTGAAAAACCAACGCGATTTCCTATAGTTTGATATAGGTTTCTTTCGAACAACGTCTAAATTATCCTTGTCCGTATTCCAAACTGTTTACATGGCTTGCAGTACTCTCAAGGGTTGCCGACCTAGATTTTTATTTCGAAAATGCTTGAATGAACTTTCACTGTGAAATTCAACTTTTATTTTTGTAAAATAAGGTATATCGAAAAAAATATCTATTACAAAGATAAAATTAAACTGATAAGTTGAAAAACTACAACAAAAACTGCAATTTTGTAATTATAATTCAACTCAAATACAAAACATTGACGAATTCGGCATCACTGCAATCATATCGTTACGTATACACACAAGTAATAGTGTGCGTATTTTATGTTGGAAACAGTATTATTGATATAGGTACAAGCATAGGATTAACTGTTTTTGAATGTTATTGAAATAGGTACAGGGCGGTGATGATGTTTTTTAGCTAAATACTTCTAGAATGTGATAATAATTTCGTTTTTGAAGATGCCAAATTGTTCTCAATTAAAAATTACGTGAGGTGAGCATAATTATTCTCATGTTTCTTGATTATAGGGTGAGAAATCGATGCATTTCATATGCGCATTGCCTTATTGTTATTGATATAGGAACAGATACCCTATAAAGTGCAATATCACAAAATAAAATTCAAAATCGAAATGATGTGTTTTTATATCATATAAGAAAAGTTCAACCCCGTACTGCAACCGTTTTTAAATATAATGCTCCTAGATTTTTTGAGGATTTTTCAAAAATATCGGTCCGCTTCCCGTGCATTGTTTTTCAAATAGGGGGAAAGACGGCTTTGGCATGTTTTGTTCTCATATTGGCAGGGGGGTTTTTGTCGACCAAATTTTATGAAATTTAGCCACAATATTCTTTGATATGCAAAGAATGTTTAGGCCAAATTTGAGCCTAGTCAGTCATAAAAAAAACCCCTGCCAATAATAGAACAAAACTTGCCAAAGCCGTCATTCCCCCTATCATCTTTCGACTTCTTCTTCTTCATGTAACCTTTATTCGCCAATTGCCTTTACATAATTAACACCAAGTGCAATTTTAGTGCCACACAGGAATCTTTCTCAGAAATGAGAAAAAACTCATTTGTCTGCCACTCATTTCATTATGACAGGGTGAATATGCGAGATAATTCATTTGTCTTCAAACTTTTTCAATAATTCGTTATTCTACATGTTGGAAACTGATATCACTGCTAACTACTTTGTCAAATCCTAGGGGGGCTAATTTTTTTCTAGGGAGGGCTAAGCCCCCTCTAGCCCCCCCTTATTTACGCCAATGATTTTACAGTGGATAACAAAAACCAAGAAAAATGATTGGTCGCGGTTGAAATAAAAATGCAAGGATACATTATACGACATTATGACGCTTATTGAAGCGTTAGTGAAATCTCGAAATTATTGGGGTTAAGGCAGGCATGTTTGTCTTTTCGTCGTAGTCTCGAAAATCAATAAAATAGACACTTTTTTTTACCAAACTCATCCGTTCCAAATCGGAGTCTCAGGAGAAACTTTCTGCTATAGTGGAGTTTCTAGGACGTTGTTTTTGTTGGTTTTAGCCCCTTCAACGATGTATCGTATGTATGTATGTATAGTATCGTTGACGGGCAAAGACTCTGGCTCCCCTGGTTTTTGCTCGATCTATCGCAGCTTTGGATTCTCTTCGCTCCTCTATCTTCGTCCAGGTATTAACGGCGATCCATTGTTTTGACGTAAACTACGTCTAAGGGGAAGACTCTGATACAGGGTGTAAAACCGAAATTTCCAAATTCGAGACCGTCACGAAATTAGGGTAGATTTCAAACGCTAATAGCGTCTTTATCTTTCGATGGATTTTCGACATTTGCTTATCAATCGATTCAGAAACTCTTCAGCAATTTGCCAATTCTATTGATACTATTGATTATCAACGTTAAACTATTGAAAATGTTGTTTCTTTCCAAACCGGGTGAAAAATTCAATTCCGTTCATAAATCCCCAACACGGACATCAGATTGCAGTAAGGTACGGGCCTTTTGATCCACTGTTTCGTTTTTCCTGTGTATAAAAAGCCCCGTGTTTCGCGTGCGCGCGTAATTTTCATTCTGGATGTCACGGCGAGCGGACCAGGGCGTCTAGAAGCGGTCCTAGTGACAACGGCTGTCTCAGCGGTGGTGGTGCGGATGAAATTTTTTCGGTCGGTGGTGGTGGCGGTCGTGGAAGCAGCAGCACATCATTTACATCCGTGTCCCATCTTCGGCGGATCTGGCAATCGACGGCGTTAGTTGAGCCGAATCATCGGATGGCGTTCGCGCAGTCCAGGGGCTGCTGGATAAGGTACATAAGTGGCAATTAATCGGTTCTTTTCAGGACCATCATTATGTTTGGGAGGAAGGTTAAGTTGAAATAATTTTCCTAAAGTGCAACCGTTAGGAACTGGAAAATTCTTCGGTGAAATTTTCTAGCGTAATTCGGAGTTGTATGATTTTAGTGATTGAGAATGTTGATATTAGACGAACTGTCTTCATAGAACAAAGCATAATTGTTTGGCATCGGTAGCGGAATCATAGCATTAGTGCCGGTCCGAGCATAGGCTGTCATCGGAAGATTGCTACAGCAATTTATTCACTAATGTGGCGTTTGCAACGATTTGGATGTTTTCGGCACAACATGAAATTTTCCCGCGAGACTAATTTTGTATTTTTCCTGTTGGTTGAAAAAGAAATCGGTTCCGAGATGAACTTTGTTCAAAGCGCAACGCTAACGTCGGTAGTTGAATCCCAAGCAAGTAACGGAAGGAGACCATGCAAACAATTGATTCGCATTATGACTGAAAAAAATTGTATGGCGTCAGTATTGATGTTTGCTACAGATTTTTTGACGTAAACTTCGTCTAAGGGGAAGACTCAGATACGGGGTTTAAAACGGAAATTTCCAAATTCGAGACTGTCACAAAAATTAGGATAGATTTCAAACGCTAATAGCGTCTTTATCTTATTTTCGACATTTGCTTATCAATCGATTCGGAAACCCTTTAGCAATTTGCCAATTCTATTGATACTATTGATTATTATTAATGCTTAATTTTTTTACTACAACAAATATTACTTTAAAAATCACGGCGCGTGCTTACTCGCAATATGCATGCCGATACATTTACAGTTACATCAAACAGCTAAAAATTGAAATTCGCCGCTCCAAAACTACGAGGAGATTAAGTTAGAATGAGACAGCAGATAGGAAAAATAACACGGTGTGTAGTGCCTCCTCGAATCACCTTAAGGGAAGATCCTTTAATTACGTAACGCAAAAATTGGGCATTTTCAACCCCTCCTCCCTATGTCACACTTTTTGTATGAAGCATCTAAAAATTATGTATGGGTCGTCACACTTCGCCCAACCTCCCCTCCCCCTTCTAAGCGTTACGTAATTTGTGGACGCTCCCAAGAACCACTTTCATTGATGGTAGCCGATCGTTAGTACTTCATATCAAATATCATATCATATCATAGCATATCAAAGAATATTGTGGCCAAATTTCATAAAATTTGGTCAACAAACCCCCCCCCCCTCCCCACCGAAAATAATAGAACAAAACCTGCCAAAGCCGTCATTCCTCCTACATCATACAAGAAAATTTAAACTGAGCGCTGCTAATGTTAATGACGACGACCGCGCGACCCACACCATCGCCGGGAATAAAATTTCCGGTAGGAGCTCCGCCGATGCCGAAGGTGGTACCACGGTCTGCTCTCCGCGACATCTCGAACGAAATGGCTCGCGCGCGCGGAAGAGCTGCTTTCTTGTAATCAATAAAGTTGAACCTTTAGCCACGCCCCTTTGGGGGGTGTGTGACGGTTACACAATATTTGCAGTCATACCGGACAACAAAGAGGCGGGACTAATGAGCCATCTTTATTGATTATAAGAAAACTGCTCTCCCGCGCGCGCGTGGCCCATTCCAGTTCGAGACAGCAGCACGTACGGACGTGTTTTTTGTTCGCGCATTTTGACATTAACTACGTCTAAGGGGAAGCCTCGGATACAGGGTGCAAAATGAAAATTTCCAAATTGGGGACCGTCACGAAATCATGTTAGATTTCAAACGGTAATGGCGACTTTATCTTTCGACGGATTTTCGAAGTTTTGTTATTAATAGATTTGGAAACTTTCCACCAATTTGCTAATTGTATTAAAACTATTCATTATCAACGGCAAACTATTGAAAATATTATTTCTTTCCAAGCCGGGTGAAAAATTCAAAAATAATCAATCCTGTTCATAAATCCCCAACACGGACATCAGATTGCAGTAAGGTACGGGCCTTTTGATCCACTGCTTCGTTTTTCCTGTGTATAAAAAGCCCCGTGTTTCGCGTGCGCGCGTCATTTTCATTCTACATTTCATGGAAAGCGGACCAGGGTGTCCAGAGGCGGTCCTAGCGACAACGGCTGTGCGGATGAAAATTTTTCGTTCGATAGTGGTGGCGGTCGTGGCAACAGCAGTACATCTTTACATCCGTGTTACAAGCAGCATTTTTGGATCTGGCAATTAACGGCGTGCGTAGAGGCGAATCATCAGATGGCTGTCGCGCAGTCCAGTAGTTGTTGTTGGTGAGGCATATAATTGGGAATGAATCGGATCTTTTCAGAACCACCATTATGTTTGGGAGGAAGGTTAAGTTGAAATAATTTGTCTATAGTGCAACCGCTAGGAACTAGAAAATTTTTTGGATTTAATTTTGAACATTAAGTGATTAAGAAAGTTGATATAAGACGAACTTTTTTCATAGAACAAAGCATAATTGTTTGGTATCGGTAGCGGAATCATAGCATTACTGCCGGTCCGAGCGCGCGTCAGAAGGAGAAGCTGCAAATATGTATTCGTATGGATGGAAATAAACCCTTAAACAAGTAGCAGGCTACCTACTAGAATTATAATCTTGATGGGAAATTTCACTTGACTGTTACTGCTATCCACGCGAATAATTATCGGCAGCGTCTTTTTATAACGCGCGCTTGTGATTCTGCTACCGATGGAAAGCAATCTGCCATCACCAAGCAATTAAGTTTTACTTTGAACAAAATTCATCTCGCCTCAAGTTGTGACTTAAGAGCTACTTTCTCTGATGGTAGCCAATCATTAGTACTTCAGACAAGAAAATTTAATATGAGCGCGAACGACCGCATGAACCACACCATCGATGAGAATGAAATTTCCGGTAGCAGCTCCGCCGAAGCCGATGGTGGGACTACGATCTGCTTTTCGTGACATCTCGAACGAAATGGCTCGCGCGCGCGGAACAGCTGCTTTCTTGTAATCAATAAAGTTAAATAGTAGTCACGCCCCTTTAGTAAGTGTGTGACGGGTACACAATATTTGCAGTCATACCGGACAACAAAGAGGCGGGACTAATGGGCCATCTTTATTGATTATAAGAAAACTGCTTTCCCCCGCGTGCGTGGCATTTCATTTGAAATATCGCGGAGAGCTGTCCCAGCATCGGTAGAGATGTCGCAAATTAATCGATTACTTCGATTAATCGATTATTTGTTGTGATAATCGATTAATTTTTAAATCGATTACTTCTCAACGATTAATCGATTCAATAATCGACAAGAATCGAGAGTAATCGATTAATCGGGATTTTACGACAACTATTAGATTTCGATTACTTCAATTAATCGATTCATCGTTATGATAATCGATTAATTTTGATTCGATTACTACTCAACGATGAGTCGATTCAATAATCGTCAAGAATCGAGAGTAATCGATTAGTTACTAATCGATTAATCGAGATTTTACGACATCTCTAAGCATCGGCGGAGTTGCTGAGCAAATTTTATTCCAAATACATATGGGATATTGGAAAAATCGGTTCTTTTCAGGGCTTCCATTCTGTACAAAGGAAGATTGAGGCGAGGCGAATTTTTTTCAAAGTGCAAATTATCCGCTTGGAGACGCCATAAAGTTGCCTGGCGTCCGTAGCAGAATCACGAGCGCGCGTCGGAGGGAGATGCTACAAATATGTATTCGCATGAATGGCTTCAGTGGCAGTCAAGTTTAATTCTTTCTAGATTCTTATTTGGTTTTGTTATTCCAGCCTATGGCGTGGGTCGTGTGGTCGTTAGTGATTCGAAATATGCATTATTGGTAATTAATCGATTCTTCTCATGGACATCATTTTAAACATAGGAAGATTGAGGCAAGACGAATTTGTTCAAAGTACGACGTCGTAGCAGAATTACGTTGCCGTTCGTAGCAGAATAACGAGCGCGTATTGTAGAGAGCTGCTGCAAATATGTATTCTTGCACTGGCACTAGATTCTTCATTTCACGAAACTGTTTTACGTAGTTTACGTCGGGCGGTCGTGTCTTGTACACAACCCTTATGATTTTTTTTTTTTTCGAGTGCGCAGTTCACCCAGGTTATTCTCGTTAGGGGCGATGAAGCCATTCTTGAAGGCGGTCCATTGGTCTTCCACGCTGTCACCTTCCAGAATATCTGCAGCACGTGTCTCCAGTTCCCTCACCGTAGCATCTTCCAGTCGGCGTGTGTTGAACCGTCGTCCAACTTTCTCCTCCTGCCGACGAATTCGCGCAATGCGCAGGACCAGGAGTATTTAGCTGATGAGGAGGTGATTATCAGACGCGATATCGGTACAACGTTTATTCTGTACATCAAGAAGGCTCCGTTTCCATTCTCGGCTGACGCAGATGTGGTCGATTTAATTTTCTGTAATGCAGTGTACATCAGTTTGACTAACATTGACTCCACCTCTCGTTTAGTCAAGAATCCACCATGTTCTACCAACAGCAGCGCGAACACTCAATTTATTCGACCAAAAATATCACATAATGACCGAAGTGCCAGCTCAAACATCAATCATCAAAAAATATATGGGGGTTTGTGCGACTTCACTACAAACGCTCAAACAAGTTCGGTATACCTTGACTCCGCCCCCGACAGCTAAATCAAAATCAACCCGCTTTGATTTTTTTTCCAACCGTGTCACTAATGGAACGTACACACGGTCAGCAGTTTGACCAACGTTGACTCCACCTCTCGTTTGTTCCAACATCCATCAAGTTCTACCAACAGCGGCACGAACAATCAATTTATTCGACCAACAATATCACACACGAACGACCGGAGCGCTAACTTGAGCATCAACCATCAAAAAATATATGGGGGTTTGTGCAACTTCACTACAAATGCTCAAACATGTTCGGCGAATCTTGACTCCACCCCCGACAACTCAAACCAAAATCAAACCGTTTTAATTTTTCCAACCGAGCCGCCAACTGTCAAATGGTTGTTCGAACAACTTCACACACGTTCCAACAAAGCAGCAACCGAAGCGTTTTCTTGGGGGAGGAGTCAATGTTCGTCGAACTGCTTGACTGGTGTGTACGTTGCATAACAGTCAAATGGTTGTTTGAACAACTTCACGCGCGGTCAAACAAAGCAGCAACACAAGCATTTTCTTGGGGGCGGAGCCAATGTTGGTCCAACGTGTTTGAGCGTGTGTACGCTACATAAAGTCGTCACAGGAGACCCACGTGACCTCGTAAACCGGTAAATGAGGGAAGAGCGTATTTTAAGGTCACTCCTGACAGAATCCAAAATCCCAAAATTGAGTATTTTTAAACTTACTTTTGAGTTATTTTTTCTCTTCTCTTTCATCCACTCTTTCTTTTGTTGTCAAAAACAAAAGAGCCAAACAATCCAACGACGCCCAGCCCCCTGAAACAGCTATCATCTGCATACAATTTGATTGAAGCCGAAAACTTGGTGCTAAACTTGGTGCTAGCTGTCAAGCAGTGGCTTTAAGCACGGAACACAGTGACGCATGCGACAATATCGCTCGAGGAGAGATTTAATTCGAATAAAAAATAAAGAAACAGTTTTTTTAAGCGCACCATCTAAAATATGTTTCATAAATGTATTGCAATTATCTCAATAGCTGATTCGTTAATTTCAGATACACATGTTTCGTTATAGCGCAAAAGTTATCAGCACTGTATTTGTCACAATAACAAATACCAAATTATTAATAATAACAAATTTGTCAAGTCTGCCTGATACACATGTCGATATCTTAACGGTTTGATAGATATCTAAAGGAATTTGACAAATATTTGGCATTGTGATAAAGAGTTGGCCTTTAATTTCTAATGCATCGTTCTGTTTAAAAAACCAAATTTTTGCAAGTAGAAAAAATAAGACTGCAAACCAATTAACTGATTGATCAGCAGTGATTTATTTTTCCTCCAAATTTAAGAACACTATTCTCGTTGGAATCTGAAGCAAAATAAAAAAAAACGCTGGTATCTCCAGCAGTTTTCAGTTCATGTTTGAATTTTGTTTAAATAAATAAAATAAAATAATGATTTTGCTGCATAATGCGGCGTAATTGCAAAGTGCATTGATCTAAATTCCGTAGTTAAAATAACGCGTTCAATCGCCAAAACATACAAAATTTGAATCTCGTGATTCAATCTGCAGAAAATAGAACAAAGCTGTGCAACAGTGAATATGAACTTAAATTAATCTGAGGCAGCTGCTGGGAGAATGCATGTTTCATATTCATATTAAAAATTAAATGCAGCAGAACAATTGGAATCACTACTAATCTGATTTAATTCTTAGGTTACTTAGGATTCTTAAGATTAATTCATAATCGATAAAAATTCAAATGTTACACATTTGCGATATGAGCCGTATAGTTAGGTTTCTCATCAGCAAAAAACACTTTTCCCGGTGCATGATCATTGGCAGCTCGATAGTTATTATTTTTAATCTCCTGACTTTTACGCTAAGTCCATTATGCTTCAAAAAAGCTATTATTATGTCAACACACAAATGGTCCAGTTTAAAGCATAATTTTATCCACAATGTGACATCCACTTCCAGTTGGATCAGATCAAATATAAAGAAAAAAGGTTCCAATAGTGTTTCATAAAACACCTGTCGATGGCACGTACAATGACTAAGTAGATTAATTTATCTTAGTTTCGACGCCCACATTATAGTGAGCTCAAGTTTGTGACCAAAGAGCTAATGCGTCAAGATCAAATATTGTCAGATTTTTTGGATATAATACACTGCGCGGCGTTTGTAATGTTTCAAAATGGGTACTTGCACAAAACTTCACGCGGCGAATGACTGTCGAAAGGTACGGCCGCGCCAAACGATACACCGCAATGCTATTCACCCATAAGAATCAAGTAAACGGGGTGCAGAAAGCGCGGCGGTACCTTTCCTGGAGGGTACGCCGCGTGCAATTTTGAGAAAATCAGGCAATAGATGAACTTAATTTTCAATTTGCACAGGTCATTTAAGCTAAAGCAAAGTCTTATCTTTCGATTGACATGCTTCAATGAGAAGATTGCAGCGATTCAAATTTGCAATTGCAAATTTAAAACGGAAAGCAGTACGGGGTTGGACTTTTCTCATACTGCGTATCAAGTGTGATATCACAAAATAAAATTTGAAATCGAAAAATTGCGTTTATTATGCAGTAGAAGGAAAGTCCAGCCCCGTACTGCTAACCGTTTTAAATAAATTGCTCCTAAAATTTTTGAAAAGAGTTTTAAAAAACTTCCCGTATGTTTCCTCGTGCAATTTTTTTCAAATATTCTCCTTAGACTTCTTCATCTTCATGCAACCTTTATTCGCCAATAATGATAAATTCATGAGGATGATGATGATCACTGCGATGACAAAACGACACAAGACAAACGTCAAATAGATTGCACCTTACCAGAACATGTTAAATTGTGGCGGCTATCGAAATCAATTTATTGGTTTTTTCGGTGATAATTTCTGCTGATTTTGATGATAATTATATTGTGGCAGCTATTACCGCAAGTAAAATGTTGAATTAATGACGAAAACAGAACAATGTAACTTAAGTTATTGAAATTTAAATTTTCACGGTCGATTTGCGATACATAATTAAATACCTGCGCGAAATGTACGGTACAATATGAACGGAGCTTTAAACTTCAAGAACAGCACTAGCGCCACACCAACAAACGGTGGCTTCAAGAACTAGTGCTTGTTTCACGGGGTTGACGACGCCAGTTCAATACGGGAAGCCAATTTTAAGTTTTATTACCTGAGGTCGAAATTGAGTGAATTAAACTTAAATTTGGGTCAATAAATTTTCCGTTGGGTACTTTTTTAACATGGGAGTAAAGGCAAACTACTTCGACCCTACTTACTCAATTTTGGCTTCCCGTACGGATGTACGAGGTTGGGTGAATTAAACTCACTATTGGGTAGTTTATTTCTTCCGTGTAAGTAGTCGGTTTAAGTAGTAAGTACCCTTGGAGATACGTTTTACCAAGCTGATAGCGAGTTGTATAATGTTCAGACCTTTTAAGTGAATACAATATCAAGTATGTGTGAATGCAATCATGGGCGTAGCCAGGATTTCGAGAAGGAGGGGGGCAACTTTTTTGGTCTTCTAAATCGTAGTTTTATAGTAGTTTTATAAAAACACATGAATATTAACACATGAAACCAAATCCAAACCAAATCGAAACAATAATAATTAAAACAATAATGGATTTAAAAATGCGTGATTTATTGCTCATCAGATATTTTTAAATAAAGTGAGAAAAATATTAACGAACTTAGTATTCAGAAAGAATATTAAATCGGCTATAACAATTATTATAAAAATCCTGCATTCTTTCATAAGTTTAAGAAAACTAGAACCATACATCTGAATTTCTAAACAAATCCTCTCTAAAATAATATTTATTATAAAATAGGCAGAAAAATCAATATGCAAGCTTTATCCAGGAATTCCTTCGACAATTGCTCCTGGCATTCTATCCGAAATTCTATCAGGGATTCTTAAGGAATGCCTCCAGCAACTTCTTCGGCAGTGTCTTCAGGAATTCCACCATAAATTTTGCCGGGAATTGATCCAAAAATTCCACTATTATTTACTCCAAGAAAATCTTCACGAACTTTTTTATAAGTTCTGCAGAATTCCCTGCAATAATTCAAATAATTTCGTGCTGTTTCCCATAACTTTTAAGAATAAGAATATTCCGTGGAAATTCCGCAGAAAACATTCCTAAGAAATTCACGAAAAATCTTCGAATTTCTTGTGTAAATTCCATAAAACTTTCCGTGAATTGTTTCGAATAATTTCTTGTGAAAATTTCAAAGAATTTCTCCAGGAATTCCACCGGAAATTTATACAGAAATTATACCGAAAATGAAATCAACAATGGAATTTTCGGAGGAGTTCCTAGATTAATTCGCAATGAAATCCTGAAAGAATTCCGGTGGAAACTTCAAGATTTCCACTGCGAGATCCTCCAGGAGTTTCTCCGACAATTCCTCCTGGAATTCTTCCAGGAGTTCCACCGGCATTTCCACCAAGAATTTCTCTAGGATTTCCTTCGGGAATTATTTCGGTAGTTCTATCGGCAGTTCCTCTGAAAATTCTTCCGGGAATTTCGGCAGAATTGGAATTTATTTAGGCTTCTTCAGGAATTTATATAGATTTTCCACCAGAAGCTCCTCCGAGAATTTCTCTGCGAGCTCCTCAGGGAATTCTCCGGGAGGTCCTCTGATGATGATGATGGTCCAGCTTCAAACCCCAACAAAAGTTTCAGCTAGACGAGATTTGTCTATAACATGAATTCTCTTGTTTCCGAGAATGCTTCTGGTAGTTTCCCCGGGGTTCCTTTGGAAATTCTCCCGGGAGTTTCTTCAGAAATTTTTCCAGAAAATTCCTTCGAGAGTTCCTCCGAATTCCACCAGCAATTCATCCGGGAGTTTCTCCGAAATTCCTTCAGGAGCTCCACCAGAAGCTATTCCAGGAAATTATTCAGGCTTTTTTCAGGAAATCATTTAGGCTTTCTTCAGAAATTAAGCTGGAAATTCTTCCCGAAGTTCTTCCGATAGTTTCTCTGGGAGCTCATCCGGGAGGTCCTCTAGGAATTCTTCTAGGAGTTCCTCCTGAAATTCTTCCGGGAGTTCTTACAGGAGATCTTACGGGAGCTCCTCCGGTAGTTCCTTCGGGAATTCATCCGGGAGATCTACCAGCAGTTTCTACGAGAATCCCTCCGGGAGTTTCACCTGCAGTTTCTCCGGGTGTTTCTCTGAAAAGGAACTCCCGGAGGAACCCCCAGAGTAATTTCCGGAGAAACTCCCAGGGGATTATCTATAGGAATTTCCGGAGAAATTATCAGAGGAATTCTCGGAGGAACTGCCGGTGGAACTTTTGGAGGAATTTATTGGAGAACTACAGGAAGAATTTCCGTAGGAAATCCTGGAGGAACTCTCGTGAGAATTCTAGGATGAACTCCCAAAGGAACTTCCGTAAGAATTCCAGGAGGAACTCCTGGAAGAATTCTTAAAAGAACCTCCCGGAGGAATTCCCGTAAGAACTCCCAGAGAAATTCTCCGAGGAATTTCTAAAGGAATTTGTAGATAAATGCCTAAAGAAATGCTAAATGAATTCCTGGAAGAAAGCCTGATTGAATTCCCGAAAGAAATACTGGTGGAACTTCAATTTCCCGTGCAATTCCTGCCAAATATCGTCCAGGAATTCCCTGCAAAGTTCCTGGAGGTATTACCGGAGAATTTCTTGGAAAAACTCCTGGAAGAACTCCCAGGAATTCTCCTGAAGGAATTCCCAGAAAAATACCAGGAAGAATTAATGCAGAAATTCCCAGATTAAATCCTGAAAGTATTCCCAGATTAATTGCTGAAGAAAATCTCTGCGGATTGTTCCGCAGAAGTTTCTGGAAGAACTCTTGGCAGATATCTGAGTAAATTCCGAGTGAAGTCCGGAAGGAATTCTAGTACACTTCCGTGGAAAATCTCCCGGAGAAATTTCTGAAGGAATTCCTGGAGAAGTACCTGAAGAAACTCCAGAAAAAATACCTGTAAGAATTTCTGGGGAAATACTTGGACGAATTCCAGGAGAAATTCATGAAGATATTTCTAAGGGATTTCTTGAAGGATATTCTGAAGTATGTGCTAAAAGAATTCCAGATTGGAATGCTAGATGATTTCGCTATTGAATGTTTGGAGGTATTCTCGGAAAATTTCCTGGAAGTAGGAATTAAAGGAAGAGTTCCGAGAGGAATGCCCGGAGAAGTTCTTAGAAGAATTTCCGAAGGAATTTCTTATAGATTTACAAGTGAAGATATGGAGCTAAATCGGAGGATTTCCGTCAGAAATTAAAAAAGAAACTTCTGGTAGAATTTTGGGAAGAAATTCCGTATGTATTGGCTGGTGGCTGGAAGGAAATGCCGGATTCTTCCTGAAGAGAGAATAGCCGAAGAAATATCTAGAAGTAAATCTTGGAGAGAAGAAAAGATATCTTCAAGGAATTTCCTCGTGAATTTCCTAAAAAAAATTAGTGGGGGGAATTACAATTACATGAGAAGGATTTTCGAAAGATTTTCAGAGGAGTCTGTGGATAACTTTCCGGAGGAATTTAGAAGTTCCCAGGGGAGCTTCTAGAAGGATTTCAAGGAGAATTTTTGAGCCCGAAATGTTTCGAGTTGTTTTGAACTTTCATATATTATTGATCCTGGATGCCCTAAAAGGTTTTGGAAATCTTTTGAATTTCAACCACCTATTTCTGTATATGATTGGATCGTAAAGTGCATATGTTTGAGGGAATTCATTTCAGTACCCGTTCAATCTTTCCACAATTTAGGGAGGGGGGGGAGGGGCGACGGCCCCCCCTGCCCCCCCTTGGCTACGCTCATGAATGCAATATGAATTATGCTTGTGTGTAAATATTGGACTAAAGGCAACTGTAATTTGACGTGCACATTAAAATAAAATTAGGTCCAGGTTTTGATGATTCAGAACATACCAAAACAACTCTCAAGATGTCTGTTACACTTTCAGAAAGAGTAATGAATGTAATTGAATAAATACGTTTCTAAACTTAATGCATAAGCACAGACAAGCAGACATAACACATTGAGCATTCTTTCATCAAATTCATCGTCGTACAAACACTAACGACATCTGTTGTGTTCAGAAAGTTGGGTAAATCACGAACCAGATGGCGGTAGGGCGCAAATACCAAACTCGAGTGACTCATTGGTCAACTAATGATTATTTAAAATGACTAGTAAATGAATGAACGATGAAAATTTCACGAGTGTTATGTCTGTTTGTCTGTGGCAAAAGGCTACTGTGAAAGCTGAAGAACTCAAGTCCCAAGCTTAGGACAGTTTGGGGTGCCAGAACATCCAAAAATTATTTACACAATGGGGTAGCTGTTGAAAACGGTTGAGTAAAAACCTTCAGTACGATGTTGTTCGATGCTGGTGAATCAATTATTTCTTATTTCCAATTTTCATCGTGTGCAGAATGCTCTAAAGCGTCATACAACGTATATTGTATATGTCTGATATTTTCCCTTTTAAAGGAGATAATGTCGACAGTATTCACTCCATTGTGTGATTTTATACATCCGTTTTTTTTTCCTGGAGTCGTTTGGACCTGAAACGATTTAAGCTCAGCTTTCTCTATATTCACTGCACAATGTTATTTTTGATAGCTGTAAACTAATTTAGGTTGAATGATTTATTTTCGGAATAAGCTAGCATGGCGTTGCTTAGTAGCCACGTTTCTTACCGCTAGGCCAATGAAGTTCTATTTGTAGCTTAAGAAATGTATATTTAGCATGACGTATTTGATCTTTTATTAAGTTGAAACAGTTCTCTCTTTCAAAACAAGTTTAAATACAGTCAATCTTAGCAATGAACCATCCAATTCCTTTCAATGAAACCAAACTCTAAGCTGAATAGCGAAACACAATACTTGAAAGTGCCAGAAATCAAGTATATATGCAAACAGTTTGTTTGGAATGTCATCTCATTGATTACGTTCAGCAGATATAACGTATCGTCTTGGGAGAATGTACTTAGCCCGGGATGGCAGTTGACTCTATTCGCAATTCCATCATCGTGGCTATGTCGACGAAGGTATCGTCGATGATGTTGATGGTACCAAGTGATCAACAGGGGAATAATTGCCATTTAATGGCCATGCCAGCATGATGATGGGGGATTGCCTTTTGTGTTCAAACATCTACCCGCAATGTGGCACTAAAACGATACTCTGGTTCTTAAACGAAGCATTAAATTACATTTTCGAGTGGGCGGGTAAATTATGCCTGCGTTAGACAGCTCGAGTGAGTTTGGCAGGTTATTTGAATCGACTGCGAATTGATCGTATAAGCCGTTCAACATCTTGTTCAATATGCTTCTTCTCCTTCATTGGCATTACATCCCCCACTGGGACATTGCCGCCTCGCCGCTTAGTGTTCATTAAGCACTTCCACAGTTATTAACTGCGAGGTTTCTAAGCCAAGTTACCATTTCTGCATTCTTATATCATGAGGCTAACACGATGTTACTTTTATGCTCAGGGAAGCCGAGACAATTTCCAATCCGATAATTATCCAGACCAGCACCGGGAATCGAACCCAGCCACACTCAGCATGGTCTTGCTTTGTAGCCGTGCATCTTACCGCTCGGTTAAGGAGTGCCCCGCTGTTCAATATGTTGCAAAGTATGTTCAGGCCGATTTGATGAATTCACACAGCTGGTGTAACACGCAGTTAGATTAGTCTTAATTACATACGCTGATAATGAGGGATAATGCGAGCATTTTTCGAAAAAGTCGTTTGTAACGCGAATTTTTCTAAAAAGTAGTTTTTTTAACACGGTTTTTCAAAAAGATCGGAGAGCTCGAGAAAGCCGCGAGATTTTCAGCTGTTTTCAGTGTGATAAGAAAATTATTTTGAGCTTTTTAGTGGAATGTTTTCACCTGTCATAAGACGAGTTTAAACAATCCCATTGAATTCCACCACTTAATTGTATCTTGACAGATACGTATTTCGACCTCAACAGTAAGGCCGTCTTCAGTGTCTCGTACTTGACTCCTATTCATCTCTTTACATTTGCATACTTGCCGTAACTCAATGCTCAAGTGACAGCTGGTGCGAGTTCGCAAGAATATTTGAGATGTTTTTAAATTTTTACATTTGCAGGCAGGCCGTGTTAGAGTTTTTTTCTTTTGCCCAATAAAAGAGTTTTCTGAATCGACATACCTGCTTTCGCACCTCAGATGAATGGATAACAACCACACTATGTCAGCAATCATTTTCATTTCACAATTTTTATTAGTGTATGGGAACGTGAGCGCCCACTTCTAGTTTTTGGTGCGATCGGCGAATGGGTATAATTTTAAGAAGTTGGTAGCACTGATTTTTACCGTTTCCTAGCATTGTTAACGACGCGATCGCGAGGGCCAAAGCGCCATTTTTTTGTAGTTTTGAATTTTGGTTGAATAAAAATTAAGTTGACTCTGTAAAGTGTTGAAGTTGTTATTACATATGGTCCTTCGACAACGAATAAACGCGAATTGGTGATCAGTTCCTACAGAGAGTATTTTAAGACGAAAATGTTCGCGAACGATAGTGTTTTGGCTGAAAGAATTGACGCCGCGAGGCCAGCCGATTCGGTGCTTCTGCATAAAATTTTGTACTGCGAAAACACGACCTTGAACTGGATAAGGAGAAAAGTGATGCGATTTGAAGGCTTTGATTTCGAACGACAGTCTCCAGAGATTGAGGTTAGGTTGCAGATAATCGAAAATGCGGATCCGGAATGTTTGAAAACGACGTGTGAGCATTTCGATGTTCCCTTCGGAGATGATGCTAGTTCGAAGCACGTTATGGCTGAAACGTTGATGGAACGACTTTTTTTGGAAGGCAATGGAACTACAAAACACAAAAAAGTTCAAGAACGTCCACCGTCTTTGCTTGCACAAACCACCGAACTCGGATTTTCAACGCAGTCTTTGGAACGACCGTTACAGAAATCTTCAAACCAAAAAGTGAACCTGGCGGCCAGGAGTGTTTTGTCATCTAGAAGTGCTCAGTTAACAGTGATGAAAGCAAAACTGGAAACGGAAATAAAATTAGCAGCGATGGAAGAGCAGGAAGCACTACAGCGGAAGCAGAGGCAAGAGAAGCTACTGAAAGCTGAACTGGCTGTGAAAATTGCGGAAGCGGAATTAGAGGAGGAGTTGGCAGAACAACACGCACAGAACTCGCATTTGAACATACAGGGTCAGGATCCTCTGGAGCGTGTGCAACAGTGGGTACAGAATTTGCAAAGTCAAGCTTCAGCCTCATCAGCCGAACTAACTTTACGTCTAACGAACTCCTATCAAATTGTACGTGGGTCGAGCTTGCCACAGGAGAACCTCGTTCAACATGAACTACCCATAGATAATGCTAGAACAACTGCTACACGTTCCTCCACACAACGTGACTCTGGACAATTACGTGGAGATGCTAACGCTGAAATGCTGCAGATTACTAAATCTATGCAACGCATGTTGGCAAGAAGTTCGGGAAGTAATAATCTACCGACGTTTGATGGTAATGTACGTGAGTGGCAATTGTTTATTAACCAATATCGTTTAACCACAGCAGCAGGAGAGTATTCAGGATTTGAAAACGTTGTTCGGCTGAATAAATGCCTTGTAGGAAAGGCACGTGACGCAGTTCAACACATGCTCTTGACGTCAGATGATGGCGAAAAAGATAATAGAGGCACTTGAACTTCGCTTTGGAAGACCGGAACTTCTACTGCGGGCGCTAATTAACGAAATTAGAAACTTTCCATTAGTATCGGACTGGAGTCCTTCATTGAGTTCGACGGTGTAGTTCGAAACCTAGCTGCAGGAATAAAAGGTTTGAAGCAACACGTCTACAACCCGGAACTTTTGGGACAACTTTTGCAAAAGCTGCCGCAGTACCAGATTATGATGTGGGTTCGGCATATTACGGAATGTGCTATCAACGATCCAACTGTTCTAGATTTTGCAGCATGGGTGGAGCAAACCGGAAAGTACGCTGCATCTATAAATTGTACCTTGACTGCCGGAGGATTCTTCGACGAACATAATCGATTGGCCGAACCCGTTGTGAGAAACGAAATCCGTAAAAGTGGTGTCAAGAAATGTGTAGTTTGTCACAAGGACGTACATGATTTAACGTCATGCGATGCCTTCAAGTCAGCCGAACCAAAACGCAGATTTCAAATTGCTATCCAATCGAAACTGTGCTTTTGTTGTTTGCGCACTCATAGTGGACGTTGTGATCGACGGCAGCTGTGCCCAGTTGAAGGATGCAGTCGGTACCATCATGCCCTGTTGCATAAGGGAGAAGTGGTGACATCAATTCCTTCTGTCACACAACATAAACCAGGAGTTAACGTGACGAAAAGTGATCAGCAAGTGGTGCCCCAGGCGCTTTTGAAAATGGTGCCCGTGAAGATTCGAGGACCAAAAGGAGTGATTGAAGTTCCTACTTTGATCGACGAGGGATCTAGTTTGACTATTATTGATGTTTCAATTGTCAAGATACTGGGAATATCTGGCAGCAAACAACGACTCTGTTGCACATTGATGGGTGGAATGCAGCGAGTGGGTGAAAGTTTTGAGCTTGTCCAAATAAAATTCGGAGAGAATCTTGCGGATAATCACTTCTTTTGTTTGACCGGAGTGCGGACAATTCAAAAAATGAATCTCGCCGGTCAAAAAGTCAACGTTCCAGAATTATTGGCACGATTTCCATATGTGAACAAAGCTGATTTGAACTGTTTGAATGGAGAACCACCGTTATTGCTCATAGGACAACCGCATTTGAACGTTATCAAGACGACGGAAATTTGCCAACCTGATCCTATTGCTCCAGCTATCTCTAAATGTCCTTTGGGATGGGTGGTACATGGACCAATGAGGATGAAGTCGGATGAAAACTATGTTGCAACGGTGAATATGTGCTGCGAATCGGATGAAAATCTTCACGATCTCGTGGCATCGCACATCATGCTTGAAAATATGGGAGTCGTAATCAGTAAACCAGATCGACAGCGTTCCGAGGATGACAGACGGGCCCTGGATGTTATGGAAAAATCTACTTGCTTTGTTGATGGCCAGTTCGTTGTGGATTTACCGTATAGGAATACAATACCATTCCCTGAAAGTAGAAAGATGGCATTATCACGTTTAAAATGTACTGAACGGAAGCTTGCTAAAAGGGGCATTGAAGACAAGTACGCGGAAAAATGCAAGACTATATTGACAAAGGTTATGCCGTTCCTGTTTCGGAAGAAGATCTTAAAATATCCAGGAATAATATGTGGTACCTGCCCCATTTTCCAGTTGAAAACAGTATGAAGCCAGGAAAAATAAGAATTGTATTTGACGCAGCTGCAAAATCTAACGGTATGTGCTTAAACGACGTTCTCATCACAGGGCCAGATCTTCTCAAATCTTTGCAAGGAGTACTGTTGCGGTTTCGACGGGGGAAAATTGGATTTGTTGGTGACGTTAAGGAAATGTTCAACAGGATTTGGATATCGGAAAAAGACAGCTGGTCACAGTGCTTCGTTTATCGTCACAACCCAGATGACATCGTCCAGACATTCCGAATGAAAGCGATGGTTTTTGGAGCAAACTCTTCTCCGTTTATTGCTCATTATATAAAAAATTATAACGCCCAGCTTCATGCCAGCGAATACTCCGATGCCAGCAATGCCATTGTACATGACCATTATGTCGATGATTTTCTGGGGAGCGAAGACGACGTGTTCAAGGCAGCAGAATTAATACAGGATGTCATCCAAGTGCACAAATCGGGAGGATTTGAAATCAGAAATTTTCGCTGCAGCTCCAAGAAAGTGATGAAAACTATACCAAAGGACCTGCAAGCAGAAACAATTGATACAAATATCAGTGATGGAATAAACCGGGTTCTAGGGCTTCTGTGGAGTAGTGAAGGTGACTATTTCTCTTTTTCAACTGATTTTTGTAAGATCGACCCAGCTGTTCTGATGGGGAAACGAGTACCAACGAAACGCGAGGTTTTGTCAGTAGTGATGTCCTGTTTTGATCCACTTGGGTTTGTGACGCCCATGACGATTAGAGGCAGGATTCTCCTACAGCAAATTTGGCGAAGCGGTATTGGATGGGATGACCAACTAGAAGAAGTTACTAGGAAAAAGTGGCAAATGTGGTTGAATATTCTTCCAACAATCATTGATGTTCGCGTTCCTCGATGTTATAGCAGTAATCTTCGCAGTAGTGACAAAATCGAACTTCATGTTTTTTGCGATGCCAGCACCATGGCAATGAGTGCTGTTGCTTACTTGAGAATAGTAAATGGTGAACAAGTCGATATTTCATTCGTCGCGTCCCGAGGGAGAGTTGCTCCAGTTTGTTTCATGTCAGTTCCAAAACTATAGAGTTGCAGGCTGCTTTGTTGGGTTATCGGCTTTCCTTGGCAATAAAGATTGAATTGAACGTTAACATATGCAGGATTCTCTATTGGACGGACAGTCGTACGGTCTTGTGTTGGCTCAAAACGAAGAAGGCGTTGAAGACTTTCGTTGCGAACAAGGTGGGAGAAATATTAGAGCAATCTGCACCAGACGATTCCCGAGCAGCACGAGTCAGACAAAAATGGTTGCAGCAACTTGATTGTAACTAAATCTGGTCACATATCAGTTGCGGTAACATATGTGAAACATGTGTGCTGCTAGGGTTGAAACTATGTTTCTACGTGTGATAACGTGGCTGATGAAGGAACACGAGATACCGAAAAGGTGGACCTGTCAACTAGTGGAAGGTGGTTCAGTGGTCCGATTCTGCTGAAACAGAAAATTAACGACTGGTCGGCGCTTATTAGCAACGCAGAATCATCAGATGAAAATGAAGAAGAGTATTTGTCTGAATCAGTAGCAGTGAATAGAATACTGTGCTTGAAAGTGATCCGATTTTGTCCAATGTAGAACGTTTTAGCCAGTGGAGAAGATTAGTTCGATCAACAGCGTTTGTACGAAAGTTCATTGATCTGTGCAGAGGCAACGTGAAAAGTTTACAAATTCAACCGCAGGATGAACAGAAAGCGAATATCAGATGGCTGAATGTAGTACAAAAGGAACAATTCCCTGAGGAATATGCAGCATTGGTGAATCGTAGTGAACTGAGGTCAACGAGTAAACTGAGAATGTTGACACCCTTTTTCGACAGTGAAGGATTAATGTGTGTTGGAGGAAGATTGAACAGAGCAAATGTTGATTTGACCGTAAAAAATCCTTACATACTTGGATCAACTGGAAGGTTTGTAAAATTGTCAGTGCAAAGTTATCATCAACAAGCCAACCACCAAGGACGTGAACTAGTGCTGAAAGAAATCAGACAATCCTACTGGATAATAGGTCTACGCAGCTTATTGCGTAAAATTGTTTACGGATGCCAGCATTGTCGTATTAATAAGCCTAAACAAGTGATACCAATGATGGGACAGCTTCCGGAATGCCGTGTCGATCCATACAAGCAGCCTTTTACGCATACTGGGATGGACTTTTTTGGGCCTTTCGAGGTGACAGTTGGACGACACAGAGAAAAACGGTATGGGGTGGTTTTACATGTATGACCACGCGTGCGATACATGTTGAGGTGGCCTATTCAATGACAACTGATTCCTGCATAATGTCAATTCGACGAATGATGGCTCGACGTAGAAAACCAGATATCATCTATTCTGACAACGGTACGAAGCTGCGAGGTGCAGACAGAGAATTAAAAGAGGTCCTCAAACAAATAAGCTTTGGCGACGTTGAACGGAAGGTACTGGAGAGAGGCATACGATGGGTCTTCAACCCACCAGCGGCTAGTCACATGGGAGAGGGTTATAAGAAGCATCCGTAAAGCTCTTAGAGAAACACTGAAGGAATGAGCACCGAGGCAGAAAGTGCTAGACGCCATATTGGTTGAAGCAGAATACATTTGGGCAACAGTCGTCCACTCTGACTTATGTTTCAAATAAAGCGAATGACCCTGAAGCACTGACTTCCAATCATTTTTTGACTAGAGCATCAAGTAATGTCCAATCAGCAGGTGTTCTCAATCAGAGCGACCTGGACTGGGTAAAGCAATGGAGGAAAGTCCAGAAATAGATTGATATTTTAAAAACCTTGATACCGACCCAGAAATGGTGGAAATCTGTTGGAGAGATAGTTGAAGGAGACGTAGTCTACATATCCGACATGGCCAATGAACGCGGAAAATGGCCCCTGGCAATTGTGGAGAAATGTTGGACCGGTCAAGACAACACAGTTCGAGTTGCTGAGGTCAGGACTCATTCGGGGACGTATCGCCGACCATGCACCAAGTTGAAGAAGGTTTGTTTGGAAGGCGATATGCGTGATGACAAACCAGTGTCACACCAGGTGGGGCTATGTATGGGAACGTGAGCGCCCACTTCTAGTTTTTGGTGCGATCGGCGAATGGGTATAATTTTAAGAAGTTGGTAGCACTGATTTTTTCCGTTTCCTAGCATTGTTAACGACGCGATCGCGAGGGCCAAAGCGCCATTTTTTTGTAGTTTTGAATTTTGGTTGAATAAAAATTAAGTTGACTCTGTAAAGTGTTGAAGTTGTTATTACAAATAGTATAGCGATATAATTAACCAAAACTTTTTTTGGACAATACTGGCGGCATCCGTATCCAAATAGTGGCATGCGTTTTCGATTTGTAGCACTAAGTTAGTATGGGTGGAACTCTAAAATCAAAACATTCATACCAATAACCCGTACTAGAGAAAATAATTGAAAGCTGCGGATAGAATATCCGATGCTTGCGATTATGTTGCTGAGAATCTTTGTAAACCAGGGTCATCCACTCAGCGGTTAAGTTCCATTCGCAAATTATGTAACGCTAAACTTGACCATTGTCAACCCACACCAAGCCCCTAGTAACGCTTTATGTATGGTAGGCCCTCAACGCTCAGACAAGTACCCTCCCACAACCTAAAACGTCATGTAGCTTGTGAATGGGGCCTCTTGATGCTTTTCTAGAATCTCGATACAATCGTTTTCTTTCGCCGTACATACCAACCATACCTACCTTATAGAGTAGAGTGGGGCAAGAGTGCGCGTGGGGTAAGAGTACGTTTTCGGTTTTTTGAAGTTTAAAAAAAAAGATAAACTAGCAGCACTGCATCAGTTTGATAGGTATTCTGATAAACTATTTTCATGTATAATTGTAAACGATTTGAACAAACAACAAGGGAGATATGAAGATAGTTAATTTTCTGGTGATTTTGCTAAAAATAATTGTGTTTTCGCAACTAGTATTCCGTTACCATAAATATGTTCAATCAGGTGAACATTATACCATTTCGATAACCTATTGTATAGAGTACTTTATTGTGCAGAACATTAATTCGGTTAGTTTTCCAAGAGGTAAAACCAAAAACTGAATAATTTTTGGGGCTGTGGGGTAAAAGTAGGCAGGAACGGGTGGGGCAAGCCGCAAGAGTATGCATGTGAACCTTTAAGTGCTGATGTCAAACCCGTATCTCCGGCCGAAATAAGACTACTTCCAGTGCGTAAAGTTCCACAACAAGGAAAAAAGGGACAGAAATCTAAAATTATCACAAGTTCTTCTTTTAAAGATAAGTAATTCGGTGTTAGAAAGGACTTGGCAAACAAAGCACTGAAGCGAAATAATAAAATTGTATTTGGTACAGTCCCATCCCGATTTTGGCAACACCCGTTTTTGTCTACCCCCGATTTTGGCAACACCCGTTTTTGGCAACATTTTCTTCCCGATTTTGGCAACAACCCCGAAAATATTGTTTTTATTACTTTTTAGAGCTAAAACCTTTTTATTAATATGTAATAGGATAAACAAAACCAAAAGTGAATGTCATTAAGGTTTATATGCGTATTATGGGCTCTGTACGTGTAGTGGGCACTTTCACTGAAATAATGAACCACCACTCGTATCACCGCTCATTGCAAACAATTTCTATTGAAACTTTTCTGCTCTCTTTATTCACGTTTTCCATGCCCTTATTCTCACTACCTGAATCTAACCAGCCCACCGTGGAATGTTGTATTTTTTGGCATCCTCACTTGTTTTGACGTTGATAAGCTGACTCATACCGTTGTACATAGCACAACACCTATTAAGCGAAGCCCGCTGTTTACATCACAATGCAAACAATACTGCATGAGTAATCCAGAAGCAAGCAAGCCCCAGTAGGTTTAATTGCTAGTGATTAGCATATTCGATTTTCTAATAGTATATAGCTTCAAGTCGTTTTGCTCATTTATGCACCTCTTTTCTGGTATCACCCGAGAATCTGTCATGTTATCGTTTTATACGTCTCTCTGCTACATTCCCGTATAGATAATAAGCAACAATTTTATTTCAAAGAGTCTTATTGTTTAAAATTGACGCAAATGTGTCCAGCGATTAATATCAGAACACTGTTGGCTTTGATGTGTCAATTGCATAACAAGCCTTTTGATTCCAGCATGTTTGCTAACAGTTCAACAGTAATGGTAAGAGTTTGGTAACATGTAACCGTAAGGCTCTCGAGCAGGCATTGAAAAATATCAGATCATGAGAAAAAATCTAAACCAACGAGATGCTCTGTCGCGGGGCAAGTTATGAGCTTCCTAAGATCTTTGAAATTGGACGATTCACCGTATAATGATCTTCAACGCTCACCAATGGAAGCTTATTGAGTGAAGCGAATCACTTGGTAACACAACAATGAACGTCGTTACGGTGCGCTGATAGTAGAAGCCCTTCAAGCATTCTAAAATAGGAAACCACTATGAGTCTGGAACTCTAGCACACTGAATGGGAGGCGTTGATGCTTTCTCTCGAGTATCTTAACACCTTGAAAGAAGAGCAGAACCACATCATGGGTTTGATTGTTTGGTTTCATTGTACTAGAGCAAGCCACGGCATGGAGGTGTTGCTCATTGGTTATCACAGCAACAATCGCTTCTAGGTAGGGGAGAAC
The DNA here is from genome assembly GCF_024139115.2 of Armigeres subalbatus. Taxonomy (NCBI): domain Eukaryota; kingdom Metazoa; phylum Arthropoda; class Insecta; order Diptera; family Culicidae; genus Armigeres; species Armigeres subalbatus. The sequence goes on from NW_026942064.1 coordinate 244,644, forward strand.
GGTCCAAAATGCACCCCTTAAGCTTTTTCGATGTTTTCGCTCATATAAACAAAAATACCGAACCATTTCAACGTATAGGTGCAAAATTTACAAACCCAGCTACATTTCACAATGATCTCCTATTCAAAACAATAAGATTGTATGCCTTTCTAACGCATTTAAAAAATGTTTTAAAAATAGGCCTGGGGCAAAACGCCCAAATGGTGGTGTAAAATCACTCAACACTTTTACATGCATGATGGTGAACGTATGGTTGTTTGTTTTCTCTCAATGAATTGAACTACAATCTTACGGATGTGGTGGAAGAATAGCAAATCGCTAAATTTGAGTGAATTTGAAGGTATTTTGCAGAATTTTTCCAATGGAGCTCAATGATGGATAACTAATTATGAATTGTAATGGTAATATTCGTTCATAAATGTACTACAACAGATTATATGAGTGATTTTATGAGTGAGGCCATTTTGCCCCAGGGGTGCATTTTGGACCATTCTCCCCTACTCGTTGTTTGGCATCCATCTGAGCGAGGCAGTTCACCCGCTGGCTGTGGATACTACGATTGCAATAGATCAATGCTCACAATGCTCACTCACACTTTCAATGCCTGCTTTCTAGTGTTCTGTTTGTGATGGCGAAGTATCAGAACTGGAGTACCTCCTGTGAAGTTCACCTGAGTTATGCGTCACATGTGGTTTTATTATTATTTATTCAGCGTAAGGCCGGAGTTGCCTCTGCGGTACATAACAGTCGTCTCCGTCACTGCTGTACGTCATCAGTCACGCATTCTGCGGAGGGTCCGTAAATCGTCTTCTACCTGATCGATCCACCTTGATCGCTGTACATCTCGCCTTCTTGTGCCTGTCGAATCGTTGTAGAGAACCATTTTTACTCCAAGTGCGCGTTGGTCCTCCACAAGCATTGTCCAGATCTCGTGTCCAAGGAGGACTACCGCCACCTGTTCAATGAGGGAGTATGTTTGGTACGGCGGCAAACTCTATTCGATCCGAGTGTTTTTGGAGTTCAAAGTACGTACGCTTTCCTGCCACGTTGCGTCTCCGAATTTGTCTGCTGGTATCGTTATCGGAGGTCAAGTGACCCCAAGTACACGAATTCTTAAACCACCTTGATTTTGTCGCCATGATGGCCGTTGTCTTCTCTTGAGGCTACTTCATCTTCAACGTGTTAATGACTAGTCCGATCTGCTTTGCTTCCCTCTTCAGTCTGATGTAGGATTCTTCCATCTTTTCAAAGTTATAATAATGAAAGTAGTGCATGGAAAACTAAAGTGCGATGACCTGCAACGAGCACCAGTTTGTCCGTAGGTTGACTGCTGTCGAGTGTCAGAGATGGCATGCCGCAAATGGTCTTCCAGCTTCCACTTGGCCACACTGTCACTCGTTGTGCGAGGTGCACATTGTGCTCATGGATCAACCATTGCCGCCAGAAATATTCCTGGGTTGAGTGCTAGGAGACTGACTAATGCAAAGGGATTTGGTTTTAGTGAGTCGAGTGTAGTTAACCTATACTCACACTACATTGGATACGCTTGACCAATGTGCAGAACGCAGATTTCCGTTATTATTTTCTAAACCAATAATGGAACGTCTTATGCCTGGCGTTCATTTTTTTCCATAATGTCAGCGAAAATTGTGCACAGAACTTTACTCTTAATCTCACCGACCACAAGAAAGTTTGCCTCCATCAAAATCCATTACATAAGAATTTGAAATTTGTAGCACATTTAGTCATCTTGTATCCGTCGGATTGCTATTTGAGTTATATAATGAATTATGATAAAAACAAGCATTTTTGGTGGACTAAAATTTATATGAGATGTCAGATTGAAGTCAGCACTTCAATGAACTACAATAGGAACGTTTTTTATCACCACAAAGTTTTGTAAGGACGTGGCTGACGCTATTGTTAATTTCAAATATTATTTATTATCAAATTTGTATTATGAAATTGGCTAATTAGTTACATTATCGTTTGATCACCATTCTTGAGTTTGTTTCAATTTTGATTAAACTACAATCTCCAAGTTATGAATAATATAGCAAAAATGTCAATTCTGATGGACGTGCATCATTAAAACACACTCCACATACTTTGTAGTACATATTCTAAGTATTTAGCTTCAGTCATGCATATAAAAAAGAAATGAAATTTTGTATGAAATTTTTTTCCCGTTTTTGGCAACATCCCCATTTTGGCAACATTAAAATCCGGTCGTGTTGCCAAAATCGGGAAGGGACTGTATTGTTTTACACCTCAATTTAGTCCGAAAACACAATTTCATCTAAATGATAATCCTTTAATCAAAAGAAACATCCATAAGTTACACAACGCTGAGCTGGGAGGGGTTGCGAGATATATGACGATTTATAGAATTTTTAGAGGATTCATACAAAAACTGTAAGATAGGGGGGAGGGGTAATGAAATGGTCAAATTTTCCGTTTCGTAATTAGTTATCTTTCTGTAAAGAAAATTGCTTTGTTCAAGCCACGCGAAACCTGGTATATTTTTACCTCTAGTTTTTTTTTGTATATAATGAAAAACAATGTTTTTTCGTGTGAAAATTAATATTTCTAGGACCCCCTTTCCTTTTCAGAGTTACGTAATCTTTAAACATTCTATGATATATATTCAATAAACATCAATTAAATGTTATTTACTCTTATTTTTGTTATTATATACTTGAAACCAGCTATGGGAAAACTCACTCACTCACACGAACCACGCAGATTTAAAATCCCTATCCATCAGCGAACACACGATTGCAAAATGAATGCTACTCAACCTAACAGCGAACCAAAAAAAGATTCATACCTACTGAGTGCCTCCCCAGCAGGAATAAGTGAAACCAAAGATAGTGCGAAAAGAAATCGAGAGATGAGAATAACCCGATGTGTAGTGAGTGCAGCAAAAAATACTGAGTTGGACTCAGAAGATTGATCCAACTTAGACTCAATGATTCGTTTTGCGGGCTGAATCTTTCTGCCGAATCCTCACTCACCACTCAATTGCGATTTCATTCGTTTACGAACCGAATGTAAACAAATACTCGGCTATGCATAATTTGCTATCTGTGGGAAAGATTCGGTGATGAATTTTGTCTGTTTGTTTTTGGCACGATTTATTACTAACTGAAGCCAAACGGTAGATAATCGAAATCAAAAATATTGGAAGGGCTCGTGTACGTTTGTCTAATTTGCGATTGTGTGTAGAGGTGAGTGAGAGATTAACGCTAAATGAACCGATTTTTCCCATACCTGCTTGAAACACATGATTGGAAAATTGTGTACTCTTACCCCAGTCGAAGCGCACTCTTACCCCACCGGTGGGTGTATTTAGCCCTTGCAACGCTAACGGGAGCTATGGCGTAGTTGACTTTTTGCTTCTCCGAGATAATCGGCTACTCTTATTCAATCTCAACGTGAGGTTAATTAAGAGTGGGGTTATGAATATGTGTTTTACTTAGTTTTTCAACAAGCTGTCACCTATATGGATTCGCATTATGCGATTTTTACAATGTACTTTGTGTTTTTCACCTATATGGATTCGCATTATGCGTTTTTCACAGTGTACTCTGTGCTTCGTCCTTGACGTTCGGCATCGGCTACTCTTATTCAATCTCAACGTGAGGTTAATTAAGAGTGGGGTTATGAATATGTGTTTTACTTAGTTTTCATGAAATTGTAACCTATATGGATTCGCATAATGCGTTTTTCACAGTGCACTCTGTGTTACGTGTTCTATTGTTACGTCCTCAGTGTTTTTGTGACACCTCTCTTTAGTCCCTAGCTTAATGCGTGTGAGTCTACATAATTGGATTTCCTATAAACGGTATATCATATGCATTTGCATTGTGTAACTTTTCCAGTATATGTTATGCTTCGCGTTTCATTGCGTTTTACAAAATGCATCGTATGTATGTATTATTGATTGTATCCTCCTTCTCCAGAAACCTGTTCCATTCTCCTTTCCAACTTCACTTCCTCTTCCTTTCCCCTTTTCACTTCCTTTTCCGTCAGGTAAATGATGAGAAAGGCCAGTGAAGGCGATGGCACAAATCTCCCAAATTGAGGGGAACGTGCCTCCTGAGCCGACTTTCTGATACCTGGTTCTGATACATCATCGATTGAAAACTAAGTGCGTACTCTTGTCCCACTCTATCTACTAATGACACACTGGTGGTATAAGAATCTTGAAATGAGTACCATACCAATTATTGTCTTTTTCAAACATAGTCTTGGAATAATTTTCTTGTTCTCTTGTACCATGGTACAAGTGTGTCCTTAGTATTACGGCTTCCACAAACCTGATGCAAGCGTCAACCTTTAATGATTCGGTACACTATTTTCTTCATAATTTCGCAAATAAATGATCCAATTAGTGTAGGAATATTTAGTTTTGTCATCATTCACAACAATCAAATAAACATTTTCTCATACATGATCAAAAGATACTATGGATCGTATGTTTCATTAGATAAACTTTCAACATCATTTCATGCGAATAATTTCAAGTCCAATCACTTGACAAATACCTTCATCATAATTCAGATCTATTATTGCTTGCAAAAAGTATTTTGATCTGTAATATAATTCCGAAAAAGTATTCCTCCATCTCGGGAAGTTGAAACACGTTGAGAGGATTCACATTCACAGCAGCTGATCGATATAGAGAGGAGTGGAATCAAACGCACGTACCAATAATGAAAATTCAACGCAGACATCCTTGGAAACAAGCATCCAATCATTGTATTTATGAATGACGACGTTAAAAAATCAGATAGTAGGCAGAGTTCTAACTGTTTATGCAAAATACCAAGCAAGTAATTGTCTAGACTTAGTTTTATAATTGGCTTTCTGCAGTAGTGCGTTATGCATCATCCCCACCTAAGGCATTGTTTAGGGGAAGGGGCCCCAAAACGCACCCCCGAGGCAAAACGACTTTTGTGGTTTCCCTCATATTTACCGTCATTAAGATGGAGCCCTCCTTAGCCGTGTGGTAAGACGCGCGGCTACAAAGCAAGACCATGCTGAGGGTGGCTGGGTTCGATTCCCGGTGCCGGTCTAGGCGATTTTCGGATTGGAAATTGTCTCGACTTCCCTGGGCATAAAAGTATCATCGTGTTAGCCTCATGATATACGAATGCAAAAATGGTAACTTGGCTTAGAAACCTCGCAGTTAATAACTGTGGAAGTGCTTAATGAACACTAAGCTACGAGGCGGCTCTGTCCCAGTGTGGGGATGTAATGCCAATAAGAAGAAGAAGAAGAAGATGGCCGTAACAAAACTAGATCTAAAATTATGTAGGTTAGGCGAAAAAAGTTTCAAAATAGTGTATGAGAAGGTCGGACAAACCGAAAATTTCCATATTTTGAAGAAACATCTAACATTTTGGCGAGGAAAAACGCCCTAGTGGCACTAACCTACAATGTGCGTCTCCACGCACTACCCGAGCAACGATGAATAACTAATTGATAACAAATTCTATTATCCGGTTATCGGACATTTTGATAACTGAACTTGTTATCATTTTGGATGAATTAACAGCCAACATAACAAAAATGATACCAGAATTTTGTGCGTGAAATATTTAAATAATAACAAATTAAGTTATCATTGATACCAAGTTGATAACAAATTTTGTTATACATGCTATTTACTCAAAATAACTTATTAAGTTATCAGCCATCACTGTTTTATCGACCAAAATAGTTAAATCTTCTTTGCAGACTTCATTACGTATTGGAAAAAATATTAGCATTCATTGAGATTCGAACTCGAATCGAGTGATTCTACGGCGTCGTCTCTTGGCACTCATCCAATTACGTTTTCTTGAGTAGTAGAAGAGAAGAGCACTGCGCTTTCTACATCTTGCATTTACTGAAGACTATTTATAATCAAATCATGATGCCATGACCATTATATGTAAATAAATGTCGGTTGGACAGAGTGCAAAACAGAATAACTTCCCAAGTAACCATTAGCACTATATTACGCCAAGCTGCCATATAGGGCCAATATACGGCTATTTAAAAACTTATAAGCCTTAAAGCAGCACTATATACCCAATTTGGCGGAATATACGGCTTATTGGTTACTTGGGTTATTAATAACAAACTTTATTATCCAGTTATATTGATAAATTACCAGTCAACATAACAAAAATGTTAACCGAATTTAATTCAAAATAGCAAACCGGCGATCAAATAGGACAAATACAGTTCGTCGTCCTTTTATTGAATACTTTCAGTTGTTAATAAATAAATAAATATATAAATACAAGGCAATCGTTCCCGACCTTGCGCAGGTTAGTTTTTCTCACTAACTGTAAATCATTAGGTTGCTAGCAACAACTTTGTAATTTCGCGTTCCATGTTTTCATATACATATATAAACACTGCTGATCCCTGGAAGAATTAATCCATGAAAAAAGTTTACTAATTCGAGAATATCCTTTTGCTAGTTAAATCGAGACTACAGAAACCTCAACTAATTCTTACTTATGTACAGTCGAACCTCCAGGAGTCGATGTTCTATGACTTGATATCGACTCATGGAAGCAAATTTTTCCATACTAAAAATTGTTTTATGGGTTACTGTGATGAAATGATTTTCTTTTCCATATCTCGATATATCCATGAGTCGGTCGTCTCTTCGACTCATGGAGGTTTGATTGTAGATAACGATCTTGGGTTTGTAATTTGTGTTTAAACCAGGGGGGTAATATGCGGTGCATCGCGCCTCCTCTGCATGTAGTATGAAGCAAATGTAAATAAACAATCCCACAATTTTTTCGTTATTCAGCAGTAGTGTAGGTTAACCAATATCCTACAAGATTCCAGTTCAAAAAATGTTACACTTGCCAAGCGGGGTGGCCCAGGGTGGCCCGCCTTTCCCAAGCGGCGAGGCCCGGATAATACATCTTAGGTAGGCTTGATTTGTTCGTGGATGACAGGCTTACTCCCCCCCTGGTTTAAACCTAGGTGCAAACTGTTAATAGTTGAGAAGTTTGCAGCGCCGCACTCTAGATCGACTTCATTGCGAGCATGATTGTTTTGTCCAAATCACACCAGATCGTTGCAATTTTTTGATTATCCGGCATTCCCAGTAAAAATTTTCGCTTCCTCATATATATGAACACAGCTAATCCCAAGACGAATGATATTGCCGTCCGTGAATTATATTGCCTAAAAGCAAATGCAAACTCATTTTTATATATAGACGTTGTCATGCAAAGTAGGCGGTTAGTCAAGAGTGTTCACCATTCCTGAATGAGCACTAGTATTGGATCATATGTTCCAGGGGTTGCAAGGCCATGGTACTAATTTGTAGTTGAATTGGTTCTCAGATACATACATATTTCATTATTCAACGACACCTGAAATAAAAGTTAAGTTAATAAGCATAGTATAAAACAAATAAGAAAACTTGAACTCTTGCGTAAATTGCTTTGTTGACAGAGAAATAAATAAAATCAATAGATATGTATCGTTGGTAACGGTGAAAATCGCCTGCTTAAACAAAAATTACAGATCAGTGTTTGGAAACAGTTCTTGTTACAATTTTTATAACATCCACCATTATAGTGAGAATGGAAAGTTGGATTAATATTAATCCTATTGTGTATGGTAAATCTGTTTAAAGAAAGAATCGCAGTTTTTTTTCGGTAAAGTTTATCTCGCGTTGAACATATTGGGATGACCATTCACCATAAACTATGTCCCTAGGGAAGATGTTTCCATAAGTTAGTTTATTTACAAGAATAGAATGCATAGCACGATACCTGAACGACGCGAATTTTTGAAGAAAATGGAAAATTTGTGTTGATAATAAAATTTATTATTATTCAGTTATCAGTTAATCACATGATTGATAACTAAATATCAAAATGATAATAAGGATAACTTAGCATGTTATCAGTTTAATATCATTTCAGTTATCTGCCTTTGCTCGGGTATCCATACCAGAATGCTGATTCGCCGACGCTAGGTACTTTGTTCCCTAGGAGTTGCCAGTTAAAAGGCGTTTTGCCTCATGAGTTTTCCGGCAACATAATATCACCACTTTTTTTAAATGTGAATATTATCAATATAATTGAAATTTTTGACAATTTTTGAATGGCATCAACTAGCTATCTTGTTTAACTGATGCATAATGTTAAAATACCCATGAATAGCGTTACAAATAAGACAATAAAGCTGTGTTTGCTTAGCTAGGGAATATCCCAAGTAGCACACGCAACATCTTCCAAAAAGCACATTGTTTCTATTCAGTTTCATTAAAGGCATTGGAAAAACATCAAAGCACGAAAAAGTTGCATCAAGATGTCAAAAACGTTAGAATTGTGATCAATGTTTCATTAAAATTGCAATGCAGTACGTGTTTGACATTTGAAAACAAACAAACTAAGAATACTGCACTTTATGTTGCAAACACGAAACAAAATAATTAAGTTACATATTTTTTACTATGTAACTTCAATGCGTCTTTCAAAATTTAATTGTTTGTTTAAATTAAGTTGCAGATAAGTTGAATGTGTCTTTATGTTTAATTTAGCATCGTTCAACGTTTTGACAACTCACATTTTTTTCCTGTGATGGTGCAATCAAGTAACAGGAAACCCGAGTACAAAACTTCATAATCGTATGGTTTTTGTGAGTCAACATGCAGTCCCTTCGAAGTGTTGAATGGTGTTGTGGTAGAATGAAGGACTATCAAACACAAGATCCATAAATCGAATCCAGTTTTATATTTTCATTTTTATTTTTTTCCGCTGTAGTATTTTGCAACATTATTGCAATTTTACTGCAATCGAAGGATATTTCCGTAGGCTCCACCTCTTGCGCTTTTTAGATTGCAAGAGAGTTATATTTGATGGCACATACGCAATGATTGTTTCTTTCCGAATAGTTGCAACACAGTGAAATGTTCACTAGTGAAACAATTTGTGCTGCTTGGGATTGACCCCCCCCCTCCCCTACGTTTTGGAAAAAAAAATCTTCGAGAGAATCGCACTGCGAGAGCAACACAACTGCCATAGTTTAAACTTGCAGTAAATCTCAAAATAACGCGGCAGCCAATAATTAACATATGCAATTTGTTTGCAGGCACAAAATGATGGTTAGAACATGTTGCCTTTTTGCAATTGCAGTTTTTAATACAGTTTTCATTTTTCTAAACTTCTTCACTTGCAAATATGGTAAATATTTGGAAAATAAATTAATCATATAATAGTATTTTCGTTAGCATGTCCCTGGTAAGCGTGCTATTGGGGGAATCTAGAACGCACTCTCACAGTCAGTGTGGTAGTATCTTACATGCAACCAATTAGAATCCACGCTCAATAAGATGTTTTGATTGAAAAATCATTCACCTGCTGACAATGATGCCGACATTTTGTCCATTTCGCTCGAGACTTTCGCTGGTTTAAATGAGATATTGCGGACATCCATCGTCGTTTTTTGCTGTTTGGCGTCAAAACCAAATGTAAGCTAGCCGGCTGGTGGAATAATTCTGGTTGAAAATGCAATATATGAAGATTTATAACGATAAATGTGCTCAACCGTAGCATAAGGGGTCAAGGTTTGAGCCGTTAACCCTATCATTCTTCATTCTTACGTTTTGCATCTTCCATTTTAGTTTTTACTTCTCATGTCCAAATTTTCAGTTTACATTTCTCGATTCTTACATTGCTCATGCTTCTTCTTATTATTGGCATTACATCCCCACACTGGTACAGAGCCGCCTCGCAGCTTAGTGTTCATTAAGCACTTCCACAGTTATTAACGGCGAGGTTTCTAAGCCAGGTTACCATTTTTGCATTCGTATATTATGAGGCTAGCACGATGATACTTTTATGCCCAGGGAAGTCGAGACAATCTTCAATCCGAAAGTTGCCTAGACCGGCACCGGGAATCGAACCCAGCCACCCTCAGCATGATTTTGCTTTGTAGCCGTGCGTCTTACCGCACGGCTAAGGAGGGCCCCTTTGCTCATGCATTTGTGTTATTTTGTCCCACCTCCTGTGCGTTTTGCATCGTTTATATTAATTAGAAAGTCACAAAGACTTTTTTATTATGAATAGAAGATTAATTTGATTAGTAGCTAGAATTGATTTTTTTTATTTGCACCTGGAAGTGATACGATACTTCACTTCATTTTTATTCAAACACTGGTAAAGCTAAGGTCCTAAGGTAATTTGACTTATTAGAAATATATATAAAAATTTATAATAAATATATAATATAAATATATAATAACCTTCTTAAGGAAAATCATTTTTCGGAAAATTTGTAAAATGATGCTGTTTTGCGCGAAAAAATGAAACGCGAGGCTTTTCTGCGGAACCGCCAACAAATTTGCTAGCCGATTAGAGCTTGATGATTGAGATTTGACTATGTTGTTACTGTATCCCATAACAATTTTGTTGGATAACAAAATTAATTGATTCCACGAGATGTGGGAGTGCTGTAGTGCCTGTAGCAATTAATCACAAAAATAGAATTTCCTGAAATGTTGTGGCGTTCCGCGTAGATATCCTAATGTTCCCATTCGTTACCTGAAGCTATGTCGGATGAATGAGGGATGGTGAATCGAACTTCATAAAGCTTTGATTTGCTAATTCTGGGAATGAAAAGTATACCAGAGTTCGATGGTGACATGGGTCCGTGCATGGGTGTAAGAAGCGGTTCTCTGATTGCATATCTGAATTTTATATACATAAAAAAATAAACGTATTTGCTGTTTATCTTTGTGGTTGTGAAGAATAATTAAAATTTAATGTTGAGTTTTCGAAGAGAGAAATATATTCAATAGATACCAACTCAGCTTTCCTATCACTGGAGATTTACAGAGCTTGTACTAATTGAAATAAATTTTTCACACAAATGCTGACCTCTGAAAATGTGTTCTTTGCTTTGTCTATTTATAGCTGCTCCGTCAACTGGGAGTCCCAAACGATGAATGCCACCAGCTACATCATATTTCTGTTCATTTTCGGCCTGGTCGTTCCGCTGGTGGTGATAATTTACAGCTACACGAACATAGTCGTCAATATGAAAAGGGTAAGTAATGATATGACCATGACTATGAATCGGCATTGCGTCGTTTCGTGAATAATTTCGGTCAAAGGTGAATGTTCGACAAAGTTAAGCCCTGTGCTGGCAATTCCCTGTCATATATAATTATAATTTCGAAAGACTACTGTACATGTGAACATATTTCATCTATTTACATTACAATTTTTCAACTATTGAAAATGTCCAAATTATTCGAATCGTAATCCCCAGCAGTTAAATCTAACATAGTAGAAAATCCTGTCGAAGCACTGAAAAAAAATTAATGTGGAAAAACTGATAAGTCATACAGTTTTAAGAAAATAAACATAGATGAACATAAATAATGATATCGATAACCAGAACACTGCTATTTTTATTTATTTTTCAAACCATTTGGTCTTTTGTAGTGCACGAAAAAGCCACCGCACCGTCGTTACTAGGTGACTTAGTATGGGTTTCTAATATGTATTGGGCTTATCACGATTAATATATGACTAGGTAATTGATTTGATACAAGGCAACAACATTGTCGAACATTTCATTTCGATGAAAAGTGTCTGGAACAAATGTTGATTACAAATACAATGATGTGCAGACGAATGGCCGCCGGCCTGGATGATATATTGATTGAATGGACTAATTATTCAAATTAATGGTTTAATTAAATTGCATCATTTTTTGCAATTGGCTACCAATTCTGCCAATGAGCAAATAATGGGTTGCACATTTGGTTTTATTTGTTAATCAGGATGTATTGTGTACTCCTGAAATCAGCCACTCGACTTAATAGGATTAAAATTCTGAATAGTCATTGAAAATTTAAGCATGGGTAATCTCGACGAAGAAGTTGTGAGTACAGGCCATTATGGTGATAGCATATCCAATTTTATTTGCATAACAAATTGATTTGTATAAAAAGCTTGTTTGTGGATGATCTGTCCAAAATGCACCCCACCAGCTTTTTCGATGTTTTCACCAATATCAACGTATAGATGCAAAATTTACAAAACCAGCTACATTTCACAATGATTTCACATTCGAAACAACTAGGTTTTTATGACTTTCTAACGCATTTAAATTTTTTTCTGAAAATGGGTCAGGAGCAAAACGCCCGAATGGTGGTGTAAAATGACTAATGTAAAATAATGGTGAACTCATGGTTGTTTGTTTTTCTTAATGTATTGAACGACAATCTAACGGGTGAGGTGGAAAAACCGCAAATCATTAAATTGAAGTGGAATTCTGCTCATTTTTTTTAAAATTTATTTCAATAATCAATAACTAATATTGAATTCTAATGGTAACATTCGTTCATAAATGTTCTACAACAGATTATATAAGCGATTTTATGAGTGAGGCCATTCTGCCCCGGGGGTGCGTTATGCACTGTTCTCCCCTACAGGAGAAAAGCAAAAATATATAACCAACCACTGATATCGATCCTGCATTCATATCTCTTTCTCGCCATTTCCCCCTTCCAGAATGCAGTCCGCATGGGCCGGATCAACCGGGCTGAAAAACGCGTTACCCGAATGGTGTTCGTCATGGTGCTCGCCTTCATGGTCGCGTGGACACCGTACGCCGTCTTTGCGCTGATCGAGCAGTTCGGCCCAACGGAAATCATCAGCCCGGCGTTGGGTGTTCTGCCGGCCCTGATTGCCAAGTCCAGCATTTGCTACAATCCGATCATATACGTCGGTATGAACACCCAGTTTCGGGCGGCCCTCAAACGGGTCCGGAACACCGACTCCGTCGATAACAACACAACGACCAACCACAAGGACATCACCATGGACACCAGCAAGGAGATCGTGGAGTGTAGTTTCGACTTTTGTCGGAAGAAACGGCTGAAAATAAGACTGCATTCTTGCCCGAAGAGCAACAACAACAATTCGATGGCCGATCCGAGCAGTACGAGCAATCCCGAGTTGGACCGACCGACCGAGGGCCGAATGACGACGCTCCATTTGAACGAGCCCTCACGGCCGTTCAGCGGTAAAGCTGCCAAGAAACGTTTGCGGTCGGATTTTGAACTATCTGTGATCAATAGTGGGAAGTCCATTCTTATCAAATCGAACACATTCCGGTCCAATCTGGTGTAACGAAGGAGGGATGGCGTAGCGTGTAGAGTACGTGGGCCTTATTGAACCTCAGATAGTGTGAGTTTATGCAATTTTGATCAGCCACCAGTCAACAGAGTTTTGAATTAGTGATAATAACTAGGATGATGCCCAAAAAAACGGAATTGGCTCAACCTCTAGTACCATTCTTTGAATCGAGTGAATAAGTACAAATATAGAACTGCTTGCACAGAGTGAAGTCACATCAAAAGGAAGGGAAAGGTTACAGCATTTGATAAGCAGGTTGGTAATTGATGAGCTTTGAATGGCCTGATGTTTGTTAAAGCCTGCTTTAACGCCTACAACGAGTCTATTAGTATGAAGCGTTACATGTACCCATTTTGCTTGTCAATTTATTACCGGTAATATTGAGGGCATTAACACGCGTCTAATAGTTCACGTGTCGGGTAAATAACACCTAATGAGCCTTGTTACCAGAACTCAGTGGTGGGAGGTTTAATGTCACTTCGTACATACACCAAAATTGGAAACCCACACCAGAGAAATCCATCAATGGGGACCTATTTTGACTATACAATTAGGGAGAACCGTTTTAATGAATAATAAAAAGCTTTTATACACGCCATGTTTACAAAAATCTAATTGGTTGAAATATCTCTTTTTATAAAAGGTAAATTTTTGCCGAGAGTCATTTACGTTTTACTAACATGTTCGATTTTTTAAGATTCAGGTGCGGGCAAATTGGTCGAATACATTTTTGTATAATAATTATGAGTATTTGGTGAAATGTAGTTGAAAAATGTCTTAGTTTTTTCAAACATTATGCCCAGCGACATACATTTGAAGCGAATGATGGTTTTCGCCAACTTTTTCATGCCAATCAATTGTGCTAGACAGAGTGATCTGGTGTATGTGGCTCCACCCCACTACCCCGAATGCCAGTACCCCGAACGCCATTACCCCGATGGCCACTTCCCCGAATGGAACAGTACCCCGAAAACCATCACCCCGAATGGGACACTACCCCGAAAACGTTTCGAATCTGTAGTATTCAATTATTATATTACAGATATCGATGAATTGCAAAATGACAATCTTTGCAAAGAAAAAAAAATAGAGATACTTATAAATGCATTACAGATTCTGTTTAACAGTTTTGTTTTTTCTTCTAATTAACTTTAACTGTCATTCCTGTCATTCCTGTCCACTTACACACTTTTACCTGTTACACACTTACTCACTTTTACTAACTCACTCCTTCCTCTTACTCACTCCCTCACTCTTACTTACCCAGTCACTCTTACTCTCTCACTCACTCTTGCTCACTGGCTTGCTCCTCCTCACTTGCTCATTCATACCACTCACTCTTACTCCCTCATTCTATCTTACTTTTTCACTCAATTTTACTCATGAACTCACTTTTACTCACTTCTCGTCACTCACTCTTGCTCACTCATTCACTTTTACTCACTCACTCAATCTGACTCACTCACAGGCAAAAAAGCGCTCCCGAATTCGTGAATCAGCAAAAATACACCGTGATTTAATTCATGGATTCGAGGACACCAGTCACGTTTTCCAGAACGTTCCAGAAAACGTGACTGTTGAATCCGTCACATTGTTCCCGAAAAAATACACCGTGAACTAAATTCATGAACTCTTTTTTTGCGTGCACTCACTCACTTTTACTCACTCATACATGCTCTATTACTCATTCACACTCTCTTACTCACTCATTAACTCTTACTCACTCACTTCTACTCGCTCACTCTTACTCACTCATTCACCCACTCGTCGATTCTGAGATTTAGACCACGCTTCATTCAGAATCCGTTGCTTTTACTACAGGAACACCTTCAACCTAGTTGCCCTTGTAGCCGTGCTGACGTGGACCGCAATTGCCGCAACTCTCTGCATTCTGCATGAAAACGTGCAGCATAATCTTCCCCTAGGGTTAGGGACAAAAGGTCGAAAGACAAAAGGTCGAAAGGACAAAAGGTCGAAAGACAAAACGTTGAAAGACAAAAGCTCGAAGGGATAAATGGTCGAAAAGGACAAAAGGTCGAAAGGGACAAAAGGTCGAAAGGACAAAACGTTGAAAGACAAAAGGTCGAAAAGGACAGAACGTCGAACGGGACAAAAGGTCGAAAGAAACTAAAGATCAATATGATCAAAAGGTCGACAGGGACAAAAGGTTGAAATGGACATGGAACTGAAACGAAGAAAGTCAATCTAGCACCAAAGTTGCACTACACAGTTAGCAAAAATTCTGCTTTTTTTATTTTTTACTATATTTTAACAATTAAATGAAATTCCTTCAGTGAGTACAAGTAATAGATGGATGTTGAGTTTTCTTAATGTCACTACGATCTGTCAAAATGGTGCACGCCGCACATCAAATACACCGGCGTATATTACACGCCGGTGTATTTTTAATGCGTGCGCCTGCGTGGCTGCGGAGTACACTATTTTGACAGTTCGAAGTGACATTCAGAAAACCTAGATATTCATCTATTATTTGCACTCATTGAATGATTTTTTTTAGTTACCACAACTTTTTTTGCCAATTGTATAGGACAACTCTATCTCGCGCAATACAAGTTTTATTCATTTCCTAAATGAACAATCTTTTTTATCTCTAACAGAATTATCTAGATATTCATAATATTGTTTCATAGTAATTACTCCTTCTTTGAAAATTGCTCATTCTTCAACTTTGATTGATATGATGAGTGTGTTATTTCTGCTTGAAGTTAAATGCATTTCATAAATTCTTTTGGAATACAGCCAACTTGCTATCAACTTGTTCTTGATCGACCTTTTGTCCCTTTCGACCTTTTGTCCTTTTCGACCTTTCGTCCTTTTCGACCTTTTGTCCTTTTCGACCTTTTGTCTCAGTCGACCTTCTGTACCTTTCGACCTTTTGTCCTTTCGACCTTCTGTCCCTTTCGACGTTTTGTCTTTTCGACCTTTTGTCCTTTCGACCTTTTGTCTTTTCGACCTTTTGTCTTTCGACCTTTTGTCCTTTCGACCTTTTGTCTTTCGACCTTTTGTCATAGATTCCTTCCCCTACCCTTCAGGACTATTGAAGAGTGCCATATGAAGTGTAATGAGATCTTACAGAGTGAGAATACTTAGTTCTATACTGCATTGAAACAGTCCCGGTTTCAATTATTGTTCATTCATATGAATTATGAATAAGTCCGTTACAAATATTTGATCAACATTTTGTCCTATTGGTCTCTGAAAAATTAAAAGGGGGGAATAATACAAAATAAATATTGAAATGAAAAAAATAAAAAAACTCCTCGGATTTGTTAAAGAATGTTTTATTATCCAAATTTTATTTTGTTGTCCCCTCAAAATATTATTTTTATTATCCGAGGGGGGGTTTCTAGCCATGAGATCCAGACGCTATGATAAGGGCTCCAAACTACAGCACAAAATTCAAGGATAGAACGAACTAAAGAGCAGTACAGAGATTTTAAGCAATGAGGATCCCGGAAGTCTTCAGATAGTTTGAAAATGAAACCGAGTTGCCGATTAGCTTTTGCGATGATGTCGTCATAGTGCGGCTTGAATGGCATGTCTTGATCCAGTGTGACTCCTAAATCCTTAATCCTATTCACTCTTTCGAGGGTAGTACCAGAAATACAATAGTCAAAAACTATCGGCTTGTGTTTCCGATAAAAGGAAATAGCATTACATTTTTGAATACTGAGCGTCAGGAGATTAGCAGAGCACCAGTTCGCCATTCTATCCACACGCGATTGCAGTTCTTCACAATCCTCTATGCTGTTGATAATCTTAAACATTTTAACATTATTATTATTATTATTTATTCAGACTAAGGCCGAAGTGGCCTGCGCGGTATATAAGATATACGCAGCACTTTCCTTTCGAAAACTCCGAGTGCGCGTTGGTCCTCCACGGGCATCGTCCAGGTCTCGTGTCCGTAGAGGACTACCGGTCTAATGAGCGTTTTGTAGATTGTCAGTTTGGTACGGCGGCGAACTCTATTCGATCGGAGCGTCTTGCGGAGTCCAAAGTATGTACGATTTCCAGCCACTATGCGTCTCCGAATTTCTCTGCTGGTATCGTTATCGGCGGTCACCAGTGAGCCCAAGTACACGAATTCTTCAACCACCTCGATTTCGTCACCACCGATAGAAACTCGTGGTGGGTTGCTTACATTGACCTCTCTTGAGCTTCTTCCTATCATGTACTTCGTCTTCGACGTGTTGATGACTAGTCCAATCCGTTTAGCTTCGCTTTTCAGTCTGATGTAGGCTTCCTCCGACGATGGACAGGCTGTGGAGTCACCTACACTAGATGAGGTTAAAAAAGCTGTCAAAGAACTGAAAAACAATAAGGCTGCGGGGAAGGACCAGCTCCCGGCTGAACTTCTCAAACATGGCAGTGAGCAGCTTTATGAAGTTCTGCACCATATTATGTCGAAAATGGGGGTCCCGTAGCGTAGTTGGCTACACGTTCGCCTTACAAGCGGATGGTCATGGGTTCGATTCCCAACCCCTCCACCAAACCCTTGTCAGTCGCCAGATCCGCAGCCCATACGGTGGCGTTTGGGAGACGCGCCTTACCGTCACGGCTGCCTGATGACGACTGACAACTTGTTCTTCTCGGAGGCATTCCTCCAACGTTACCCGGATAAATGGCAACCGAACAATGCAACGATCATTGGATACACGGCATGGACAAACGGACACAATGGACTCACGATGGAGATGGACTGGCAATGACAACAATAATGAATAATGGAAATCTAAAAATAGATTCTGTGTGGATTCTGTACAGCAGAATACCACAGTAGATCTCGGCACAGTATCGGTTAAGAAACACAGAGTGCCTACCAAATAAAGAAAGGAATAAAAAAAAAATTATGTCGAAAATATGGGAAGACGAGGAAATGCCTGCTAGCTGGTTGGACGGCCTCATTTGCCCTCTCTTTAAAAAAGGGCACAGACTGGAGTGCGCCAATTACCGAGGAATAACCCTCCTTAATTCGGCGTACAAAATTATGTCCCGTATTCTGTTCAACAGATTGAGACCGCTTGAAGAGTCCTTCGTCGGCGAATACCAAGCAGGTTTTCGTGAGGGCCGATCAACGACGGATCAAATGTTTACCCTGAGACAAATCCTTGAAAAATTCCGGGAGTACAACTTGCAGACACATCATCTGTTTATTGATTTCAAGGCGGCGTACGATTCAGTGAAACGGAATGAATTATGGCAAATTACGCTTGAACATGGTTTTCCGGCGAAACTGATACGGCTGATTCGTATAACGTAGGACGGATCGAAATCAAGTGTAAGGGTTGCGGATGAAATATCGACGTCATTTGATACCTTAGATGGATTAAAGCAGGGTGATGCACTCTCGAACCTACTGTTCAATATAGCGCTCGAGGGAGCGATTAGGAGAGCTGGTGTGCAAAGAAGCGGTACCATTATCACAAAATGGCATATGCTCCTGGAATTTGCGGAGGATATCGATATAATCGGAATTGATCGCCGTGCCGTGGAAGAGGCTTTTGCGCCTTTTAAGAGGGAGACAGCGAGGATTGGACTCACGATCAATACCAGCAAAACGAAGTACATGGTCGCTGGCAATCAACGTGGGTTCATTAGTGGTGGTGGTAGCGAAATAGTGCTGGATGGTGAAAAATTTGAAGTGGTAGAAGAATTTGTGTATCTTGGAACATTAGTGACGTGCGATAATGATGTTACCCGCGAGGTGAAAAGGCGTATTGCAGCTGCAAATAGGGCTTATTACGGACTTCGTAACCAGCTTAAGTCCCGTAGTCTGCAAACGAAAACAAAACTTGCGCTGTATACTACTCGGATTCTTCCGGTGGCTTTATACGGCCATGAGACATGGACGTTAAAGGAGGCTGATCGGAGAGCTCTCGGAGTGTTTGAGCGTAAGGTGCTGCGGACAATACTCGGCGGTAAACAGGAGAACGGTATCTGGCGGCGTCGCATGAATCACGAATTGTACCAGGTGTATAAAGGGCTGGATATTATTAAGCTTATACAACACGGCAGACTACGGTGGGCTGGTCACGTTGTTCGTATGCCGGAAGAACGTCAAGCGAAGATAATATTTAGTAGAGAACCCGGAAGAGGCCGCAGGCTTCGTGGAAGGCCGCGTACACGATGGCTTTTTGCAGTTGAAGAGGACCTGAGGGCGCTCAATGTTCAGGGCGACTGGAAGCGATTGGCCCAGGATCGAGTCCAGTGGAGAAGGATACTCCATTCGGCGTAGGTTCATCGAAGAGCTGTAGCCCATCAAGTAAGTAAGTAGGCTTCCTCCATCCTCTCAAAGTTGCGTGCCATGATATCAATGTCGTCGGCGAAACCAAATAACTGGACGGACTTCGTGAAAACCGTACCACTCGTGTCAATCCCTGCCCTTCGTATTACTCCCTCCAAAGCGATGTTGAATAGCAGACACGAGAGACCATCACCTTACCGTAACCCTCTACGCGTTTCGGAGGGACTCGAGAATGCCCCTGAAACTCGAACTACGCACAAAACCCGATCCATCGTCGCCTTGATCAACCGTATCAGTTTATCCGGAAATCCGTTTTCGTGCATTAACTGCCATAGCTGGTCCCGATCGATTGTATCATATGCGGCTTTGAAGTCGATGAATAGATGATGTGTGGGCCATACCTGACGTATGGCGAACACCTGGTCTGTGGTAGAGCGTTCACCCATAAATCCCGCCTGGTACTGCCCCACGAACTCTCTTGCAATTGGTGTTAGTCGGCGGCATAAAATTTGGGAGAGTACCTTGTAGGCGGCGTTCAGCAATGTGATTGCGCGGTAGTTGCTACAATCCAGCTTATCGCCCTTTTTGTAGATGGGACACACGACACCTTCCATCCACTCCTGCGGCAAAACTTCCGCCTCCCAAATCTTGGTAATGACCCAGTGCAGCGCTCTAGCCAGTGCCTCACCACCGTGTTTAAATAGCTCTCCTGGTAGTTGGTCAACCACAGGGGCTTTGTTGTTCTTCAGCCGGCCAATCTCCTCCTGGATTTCCTGGAGATCCGGAGCCGGTAGAATTATGTCCTGCGCGCGTTCCCCCAGGTGCATCACCATACCGCCATCTTCGTCTGTCACATCGCCATTCAGGTGCTCTTCGTAGTGCTGCCGCACCTTTGGATTACCTCACGCTCGTTTGTAAGAAGGTTCCCGTTTATGTCCTTACACATATCGGGCTGTGGCGCGTGGCCCTTACGTGAACTGTTCAACTTCTCATAGAACTTTTGTGCGTTATTAGCGCGGTACAGTTCCTCCGTCTCTTCACGGTGTAATGGTCCTGCTGTTCCTCTTGTTGGGTTGATCTTCTTGGCACCACGAGGACGAAGGATGGTGTGATAATCACTAGTCACATTTAAAGACCGGGTTAACACTTGGTCCGAAGACCAAAACTGAACTGATTTATTCTGGCTAGACGGACCTTATTTATAAGGCGATCCAGGCCTCAAGAATGCTTAGTTTACAAATTGTTAATATAGAACCTAATGGAAGGTTCCTGGAGTGACTTTAGCTAAGACCAGCATATGCTCGTCAGTGGTCGCATCGATCGATTCGTAATTCGAGCCGAAACCTTTACATCGTTGCAATCGATTTGCGAACGTAAGCGATGCGATGTAAACGATCGCACGTTTTTCGCGGTTCTAGAATTGGCTCGTCTTTTGCATTACAACGGTCTCGATCCTCCTGCTGGCGCTTTTTCCTCCGGAAATCGAGTTTTGTCTGTTCCGCGCCCGTTTGTATCGTGCCTCGTTCGCCTCAAAAACAATTAAATAGCATAGCATAAACCTTTGCTAAATTCTTAGATGGAGTTCTGGAGAAAATAATATTCAGGGTTATTGTAGATTTCATCACAATCTACAATTAGGTAATTACAAGATTAGAAGTTTAGATTAGTTATTACTACTGTTAACTATTAGTTATTACACACTGGTGGTATTCGTACCATGGTACAAGTTGTACCACAGGTGTGTCGCCATGGTACAATATGTACTCGGGTATATAACCGTGGTATACCACGGTCCTTGTACTACCAGTGTGTCTTTAGTATAAGATGTTTTCCAAGTTTTTAGTATAAGTTTTTTCAATGTTTATATCATTCAAGCAATTGAAGAAAATGAAAAAGAGTAAAATGAAACCAAACAAATAACAAAATATCAAAAACGCTTATTTAATTAAATAATTATTTAATCATAATTATTGTTTTTAGGGAAAACTGTTGAATTCAAAGTTAGCATTGTGTAATTGAAAAAAAAAACCTTTATTACGCATTGCAAGAAAAATTTGGATTCCAGGGAAATTCTAGCGCGCTTACCAGTAAATCTCCCACCCAAATGATCATAGTCGTCCATGATATCACGTGCTTGTGTATCCGAAATATTCTGTCATTGGAAAGTGTTCTATGGCGAATTTAAATAATAACATCAGTATGAATCTAATCTAAGCTAACATCAGTATGAATTCTATTTGAATTAAAAAGCTCTGAAGCTCGTGCTGAAGTTTCTTATATATCTTATTTTCATTCACCGATATCCGTACGGAAGATTTTCCTGATGTTCAGATACAGAAGAAATTCTTTTGTATTTTATCTGCGGTTCACAAAAATATGGAAAGACAGAAATCGTTTGAGGAGCGAGGTGTTTTGAAAGGGAAGATGTTGGCGCTCTATTGCATATCTCCACGAAATCAACATTTCGGTATGTTCCCGAAGAATTTCCAAATCATGTAGTCACAAAACGTTGTCAGAATCTTCTACGAATTGGACACATTTTCTATTGAAAACACTTATATTTTCATAAGTTTGAACATGTTTGTTTTATTTTCCATAAAACACCCTTCGAGATGGCCACTCACTTATTCCATTCGATTTGTTGTCCGATGGTCTGTATTCTATTTTATCCAAATCGAAAAACGTTGAGCGGCACTAATCTTATTGGAAGTTGATATGAAAAAATGTATAGACGCATATCGATTTTCAGAACGTTACAAGCCTTATTTATGATTATGAACTATTAAACACACCCAGTTCTTACAATGTTTCATACACATTCGTTATCTGATGATATTATGAGCATCTTCACTGCATCAACTCAACAGGCACTGGAAGTCCCAAGGAAGAGAGGATAACTCTCGCATTGAATAGCAAGATGAGCTTGGCCCATACTGGATTAATGGTTTTGAAATTTATCAATTTTAGTTAATAATTTATAGACTAAACGAAAACGTAAAATCCAATGATAAATGCAAAACAATGCTTACTGTCAACAAGCAGAAACATGAATTACTCAATGCTTGCTATGCAACATTTCCTCTATGCGGAGATAGCTGACTGCGCGTTATTTCCGCGGATCAATCCAAATTTTTCTTTTTCTCCGTAATATCAGAATCTTTTTATTTAACCTGGGAAGAAATATGGCTCATAATGGATTGTGGTCAAATGATTTCCTGTATGGAGGTACGATAAATTTTACAGTGTAAATAAATGTCAAAGTTCATATGTTCATAATGTCATAAATTCTGGTCATGATTCTAATTAGATAGAATTTATATTTTCAAAAGAGCACTGGATATTTATTGAAGTATATTTTAATAGCATTTAGCAGACAGGAAGACATTTTGTTTGAAATATCTTTTGAACAGATTGTTTTCGTCTTCTTTTCATTTTATAAGAAATAAGGAATAGCATAAAAGAGAGAGGAATAATAAAGGATCAGGTGAAGTAATTAAATAGTAGAGCAAAAAGAAAACAATTAAATTGAAATGATACTTAATGATTCCAGTAATTGTTGAAGATCACGGTCCACGGAAAATCCTGACGAATTGATCGTCCAGAGTACACCGAACGTCCACTGCCCAGTCACGGCATTTGATACCGCTACTTCACCGTGTTCACCCTGATTGATTGCTTGCGGTTTATCGTTTGACTTTTTTTTTGCTGGGCCATTCAAAATCGGATTGATAAATTGAATATCCATAAAATTGCTTATTTTTCTCCAACATCTCCAATGGCGGTTTTCCAACTGGTTGAGTGATCACTGGATCGAATTCAGCTTCACAATTGGCTTAGTTTCCCGTCGAACGATTATGGCCTTTCTTCAGAATCCAAGAGTTGAGAAAAAATGTATCCGCCAATTATCATCCAAATGTAGGTAGCGGTAGTAATATTTTCTGCAGCACCAAACAAAAACGTCAACGTGCGTGTCACAGCTTACTCAGTTTTTTTCGTAAAACAAATATTAATCATTTACATGAATTATAAATAAACTTCTATTGATGAGGATCGCAGTAGGACGCGAAAGAAATCGAACGCAAAAATTTCTTCAAGCGTCATTTTTTTGTCTGGTTTCTGGTAAAAAAAATCAAAATACAGTTATACGATTACGATAGGCGAAATGGTGGTAATTCAGAAGAATGCCGTTTGGAGGCTGCATTCACACTTGCCATCAAGATCAATCAAAATTTTAGCACCAGAATGATGACAAAAGCGACTACAATGACGATGAAGAGAGGGAGCGGCATAGCGGTGGTGGCAGTTGTGCATCCGGTGATAGAAGCATTCTGTCTCGCAAAAATAACCTTCTGGATCCACCTTGATGCTCAGCAAACTGACGTCCGGATACAGCCTTCAAATACTTGTCTGGAGTTATATGGACATTGAGGACAGTAAGTCATTGTTAGTAAGTGGTTGGTAAGTAACTACATGGAATATAAAAAGGTGAGCATAATTTCACTTCATCGAATTTTATTTCAACAAATTGAGGACTTGAATTTTATATTTTGAATGGCCATTTCACATTTCCTACAAAATTGTGGTGACAAAAGTGTTATTACGTGTGGCATAAATGCAAAAGAAGTTGTGGGATTTCCTTATACAACGTGATTTGTGTTTTAATATTGGGGGTAGCACTAACTTCTTTAACTCCTTTCATGACATTATGTTGAAAAATGCCAAATGTGCAGGGCTAAAGTTCATGTTAAAAAATCGGTTGAAAGACGGCTGAGTTATTAGCCTTCATGACCACTTTTCGTGACGGTCTGAGATTTGAATCTGCAGAATGACCCCCTATCTTCCCGAAGGACGTAATTCTACATCCAATGCTCTATGCGGTCCTCTTTCTGAATTTGGTGGGTCATTCCAATGTTGTTCTAAAATCAATTTGGTTTTTATGTAAAGGCTCTAACACATATATGTGGCTGTAATCCATGTTCATTGTTGATTGAATTAGGAATAATACATGATCAAGGTTTATGATTTTATGATTTTATATAATTAAAGTGGTAAACCAAGTTGCGCTTCAAAATTCTTGTAGCTCTATTCGCCTACTTTTATATTGTAATGCTTTGATTTGCAATTGCCATATAATATGTGTTTTTTCTCTCTACAACTCTATTTATGAATTCATCCGAGGTTTAGCTAGGTTATTTGTTGAATTTTGGATTTTTATTGCAACAAACTGGCGAAAACCTATCCCACCATTTTTTGCCTTTCATGTTTTTGGCGAAAAACTGCTAGTGAATGTAAAATTTTGAGTTATTTATTTAAGATTTCCCAAAGAAAAAAAATGGATTTCTCACTTATTTCCTGCATTTGAATAGTACGATAAAACGTTCTATTTTAGGTCACGAAGAAACATGTATGGAAAATTTGATTACTGATTCGTATGTATCTTAAAATTACTGATATATATTTTAATTTATTTGTACTTATAGAGAGCGTTGTTCTGTTTGATAAAATTTCACCAAAGATTTAAATATTAATGCTGAACTCAAGAAGAACACACTGGAATAACTGCTAAGATGAACCAGCTGCGGTAGTGATAGAAGCAGCCTCGAAAATCTTCACAGCCGCTAAATCAGTCACAATTGGGCATTGTGGTCTTGGATATCTTTGGTACGCCCCAAACTGGAGCTATTTTGAAAGCGGATGGATTCAACTGGTGAGCACGTTCCAAATCTTTCTTTTCATTCTCTCATTGCTTTATAAATTTAAAAAAAAATGAACACTAAATACGTACAGGGCATCGTTGCTGCCATTGCCGCGGATATTGTGGGAGTCCCAGGTATCCGGTTCACGCTTTAGTTAGCAACGGTGGCTCTTCTTGACCTTCTATTCCCTGAGTAGCTAGTACGAATAAGGGCGTCCATGTGAAGTTTTGTTGTACCTGTTATGGACAACTAGTACATCCTGTTCCCTACACTTCTCGAAGAAATCTTTCTTGGTTCAGAAGTGAATCTTTTTTGTGGTACTAGTCTTCGTATCAAAAAGGGCACCAATACGGAGAATGAGATATGATCAAATTATTCGTAGTACTACTTGACAAACACCTCCAGCTGGATGAGGGGTAGAGGATGACGCACACACACACATTATAAATAGACTTCTATTGATTTATTTTTTGCATTGAAATAAACTATAAACCTGAAATCAGGAGTGATTCGGGGTACTGGCTCATTCGGGGAGATGGCATTCGGGGTTAGTGACTCATTCGGGGTAATGGCGTTCGGGGTAGTGGCCTGAGGGGTAATGGCACTATGGGTAATGGAATTATGGTTAGCGCCGTAGAGTCAGCTCAAACCAGTCAAGATTTATTTTTTACATTGAAATAAACTATAAACTTGAAATCAGGACTGATTCGGGGTACTGGCTCATTCGGGGCCATGGCATTCGGGGTAGTGACTCATTCGGGGTAATGGCGTTCGGGGTAGTGGCCTGAGGGGTAATGGCACTATGGGTAATGGAATTATGGGTAGCGCCGTAGAGTCAGCTCAAATCAGTCAAGACTTTTAGCACATCCACCAAATTTGTATCCGCGATAGTTGCATTCCGCCAAATGTTATCCCGCGAGATGGTTTTTGGTGAAATGTTACACAATACAAAACTTGATATCAATGTTCGTACTTTTGGGGTTTCATTAAAAATAATGCATATTGCGTTTCATATCAAGTGATATTGATAGTAGTCGGAGTGGTAACCCTTAATGTGTAATTTAGGAGTATGTAATATTACTTTCATTGGCAATTTATTCCAACTGAATACTGCCATTCTCCGTAGAATGTATTTCGGAGAAATGGTACAATGCGTAAGGCATCATCCTGCGGAAAAAATCAGCATAATATTATACAGCCTTTTGAAACTATTGAAAAAGTTCATTAACCTTCTGTCTGTGCTCAAAAAAACGTTGGCTGTGCTCAGGGGTCAAATTGACACCAAATTGAGATTGCTATAACTTTTTTAATGTTTGGCCGATTTTGGATTTTTGGGGCTGTTTCGAAAGATAATTTAATCATCATGAAAGAATATTGCAAGTACACTAGCGCCGCCTATTCGTAAATTTCCTAATTGTTTATTCCGTCCCATGACAGTCCATTTTTACCAGACGAACTTTATTAAAGACGTCATCTTTAAAAATTCCAAAATTTGTGCGATAAGAATATTTACAATGAGGAAAATTCCATATATCGGAATTACTTGAGTAGTCTAAAATAATAAATTCAAATATACCACCACCTAGCGATCAAGCTCTAAACTAATCAATGCCTCATGTCAAAGCACACGCCTTCCTGCATAGCCTCTTTGAAAAGGTGCAGTTCAAAATGGGTAGGATATTCAGATATAAGTAAAATATTCATGAAAAATCATTGTTTTTGTACCCTTGTTCACTAAAATCCCTCCCCGTGATGTACTCGCCCACTTTTAGTCAATCTTTGGTAACGACCTGAAAGATGATTAAATTATCTTTCGAAACAGCCCCAAAAATCCAAAATCGGCCAAACATTAAGAAAGTTATAGCAATTTCAATTTGGGGTCAATTTGACCCCAGAGCACAGACAACGTAAGTTTTTTGAAAAAAGTGAACTGTAGCGCATATTTTCAAGATTTTTCAAGCGAATTTGCACCTGGGAGACAGATCTCGGCGAGTTTTATCAAACTACCAAAAATTAGGAGAATCGGTTGAAAACTAAAAAAATGGCAGCCACTCAAAGTGGCCTGGGGTCATATTGACCCCAGAGCACAGACAAAAGGTTAAAGCTGCTGGTGCATCCGGAAACGGTTGAACATCGCACTCCTGCTAAGAATCTGAACCCGATGACCCAATACATGTGATGTGTATTCATGAAAATATATGGAAATAAAATAAACTCACTGATTAATTCAATGCAAATTATTATACGACGATTTTCATGTCCAGCGTGCATGCCAGATAATGGAGGCTTACGAGTGTGATTAAGTCAATCGCTTTTTGGACATTTATGGCGGTCAAACAAGTTCAATTTTCCTTCTGTTAGTGGATAAGGAGGGACAGGAAAAATCCTCTACTTGGGGATAGGATCGCCAGAAGTGATAGGAAGCATAGTGAACGAAGTTCACTAGGAACGAATGATTCAGTCCAGTGCCGAAGAAAGCCATCCGAATAAATAACTATAATTAACACACCTGGCAGCTGAAATTACGATTGACTCAAATTATTCCTAATCGAATTTGCCATTTCGAAGTGACATCACATTGTTGCAACCAGATACAGACATCCAACCGCAGTTTCAGAAGCATGCAAAGAGCAAAAAACAAATACACAAGAATCCTGGTAAACAACTCATACACAGCTTCTCTGCTGGAAATACCCTGCCCGTCACGTTAGTTGATGATAATGAAATAAACTTGTTCCTGGAGAGGAATGGACTGATGAAATCAAGAAAAAAAAACAAATGGGAAAGGCTATAACCTCCTTCGCAGAAAGAACGAGCCCACTTTCTTCGAGGAATATCACATAATGGCAAAAACAGCGAACTGCTGAAACAGAATGAAGAAATGCAATGCAATGCAATAAAAATGCAATCCAAGAGAGCTTTTACTTTACCCCAAACATGTGTTTTTCTGTACGTATTAAATTTAACTGTAGTAATGATCCAATACCTGTCTTCAAATAGTAGTACAAAAATTAATGGGAAATAAACTAAATATTTTAATAAAATTCAATCATCTGCAATCGCTGTCTGAATATGCAGTTCTCTAACTAAAGTATCTATCCTGTAATCAAGCTATCGATATCGCTCATATCACAGATATTCGTAGTATTGGGTTCATTCAACGGTTTTGTAAGATCCACTAAAATATGTAAAACCCCAAGAACCACCCTCCAATTATAGGAATGATAACGGCTTGGGAATGTAAAACGATGGAACACAACACACACGTATTTACACATTCAAACACACGCAGTGGATAAGACCTCATCAATGTGATATTAAAATGTAATAGTTCTAGTAAAACAATAGATAAAACAGTAATTTGCCAAAATATATCGTAAAACTGATAAACCAACCGAGCGACGAATAGCTCTAGAACCCATAAACAAGTGATTGAAAGTACAGATTAAATATAATGAGAGTTTCCATAGGTTTAGGGATTACTTACATGCTCCTACTTGTGCATGTTATTTGTTCCAACAATAATTGCATTTGTACATAGTGAAGTTAGAGGTAAGAAATTGTAATGGTTGATCCGCTCATATCATCACGAAGATGTGTTGAAACCGAGTCACTCTGTCGGCGGTAGCATAACTTTAAGGATAGACTATTTTTTGCCAACGATACAGATGTAGAAAGTTAGAATTAAATTGCAAGCCATACGCGATAAGCACAAACCAGGTTTGAGAAAAGGGGCCTAAACTGCTCCCATAGGAGAGAAAACTATTTACCAACGCGCCACTACTGGAGAGTGTTGGATCTCGATGTAACATATATTGTGCAAGTTTTCAAAGTGGTATAAATTTTCAAATTAGACTCATCACACAGAAAAATCTCGATGTCACACTACTAGTCAAGATGAATTAAAATTGGAAACGACGAAGTCAGCTATGTTTGAGATGTTTATATCGGTGAAAGAAATTCCTTCGTAGATGTGGCTGTGCGAATCTACGACAAAAGGTCAAAAGAACAAAAGGTCGAAAAGACAAACCGTTGAAAGGGACAGATGGTCGAAAGGGACAAAATGTCGAAAGGGACAAAAGGTCGAAAAGGTTGAAAGAGACAGAAGGTCGATCAAGAACAAGTTGATAACAAATTAGGTGCATTCCAAAGGAATTTTTCGAAATGTATTTAACTTCAATCAGAAGTGATACACTAGTGATACAAAGAAGGAGTAATTACTATGCAACAATATTATGAATATCTAGATAGTTCTGTTAGAGATCTTTTATCCCTTTCGACCTTTTGTTCTAAAGTACCTAATGTCCATTTCGACCTTGTTTCCTGTTCGACGTTTTGTCCTTCCGTCCTTTTGTCCTGTTCGGCGTTTTGTTCTTTCGAAAAAAAAAACTATTTCGATCTTTTGTCTGTTCGACCTCTTATCTGGTCGACCTTTTGTCTGTTCGACCTTCTGTCTTGCGGCTTTTCGATCTTTTCTGTTTCGACCCTTTCTCCCTAACCCGGCTGTGCAGTGTGTAGTGTGGATGCACGCCTCTGCCAACAGTTTTTGGCATTACACCGACCGTGCCAGCTGTTTTGCACGCTGAAAATAGGTGATCGTAGACCTAAATTTTGATGTTTTAAACCCATATTGAAAGTTTTTTAACGTAAACTACGTCTAAAAGGACCGTCACGTTAATTGCGCCTTTATCTCTCGATGGATTTTTAAGATTTATATATCGATCAACTCGGAAAAATACCACCAATTTGCTTATCGTATTAAAACTATTGATTATCAACGTCAAAGTATTGAAAATTTTAATTCTTTCCCGTTCGTTACAAATTTTAGAACAAACAAATCCCGTTCACGCATCCCAAACAAGGATATCAGATTGATGTATGGTACGCACCTTTTGGCCCACCGCCTAATTTCCTCTGCGCACGGCTTATGTCAGGCAGTCCCAGTACCAACGGCGAGGTGGCGTTGGAAGTAGAAATGTTTTCGCCTTGGCGACGTCTATCTATGGCGGTCGTGGTAGCAGCAACAGCGCGTCGAAACTTAAGTGGTGGAATTAAATGGGATTGTACAAACTCGTCTTATGACAAGTGAAGACATTCCACTAAAAAGCTCAAAATAATTTTCCTAACAAGAAAGTTTTGTTCATCGTACTGGATATTTTCGCACAAGTGATATTTTCTCGCAAAATTCTTACTTCCGTTTTGATGCTGTTTGTGTCTGGAAAGGGGTATTGAGAGGAATTTTTCCCAATGGCGGCTGTCGACGAGTAGTTGCTGCAGAAAAATATTTACAAAGATGGCGTCTGTAGCAAATAAGCGGTAAATCATTGAGTGGCTGTCGTCAGTGACAGCAGAATTGTGAAAGTGTCATTTTCTCTCTCATTTTCACTCGCTGCCGACAAACCTGCTTTACTAATGTCGTTATCGGTTATTGCTGGGTCGAATGTTGGCCAAGAGGAGGAGTTTAGACCGACTATTGGAAAGTTCAGCGCTCACCGGCTGACGAACGAAAACGGCCTACGACTAATTGATTTCGCCGCCTCCAAGAATATGGCCATTCGCAGCACCTACTTCCAACACAGCCTCCCGTATCGGTACACCTGGAGATCACCACTGCAGACAGAATCACAAATCGACCACGTTCTGATTGATGGACGGCACTTCTCCGACATTATCGACGTCAGGACATATCGTGGCGCTAACATCGACTCTGACCACGGAGGAGATGACTACGTCAGTTCAGCGGACGATGGAAGCCAACCAGCCCCAACCTTGAGGGAAGTTAAGGATGCCATTCAACAGCTAAAGACCAATAAAGCAGCTGGTAAGGATGGTATCGGAGCTCATCAAGATGGCCCCGGAAAAGCTGACCACTTGTCTGCACAAACTGATAGTCAGAATCTGGGAAACCGAACAGCTACCGGAGGAGTGGAAGGAAGGGGTTATATGCCCCATCTACAAGAAAGGCGACCAGACTGATCAAAGCAACGGTGGATGGTGTGCAAACTGTGTGAAGATTTCGGGCGAACACTCCAGTTCGTTCGAATCGCGTCGGGGACTAAGACAAGGTGATGGACTTTCGTGCCTGTTGTTCAACATTGCGCTAGAAGGTGTCATGCGGAGAGCCGGGTGTAACAGCCGGGGTACGATTTTCAACAGATCCAATCAATTTATTTGCTTCGCGGATGACATGGACATTGTAGGCCGAACATTTGCAAAGATGGCAGAACTGTACACACGCCTGAAACGTGAAGCAACAAAAGTTGGACTGGTGGTGAATGCCTCAAAGACAAAGTACATGCTTGTGGGCGGAACAGAGCGCGACAGGGCCCGCCTGGGAAGCAGTGTTACGATAGACGGGGATACCTTCGAGGTGGTCGAGGAATTCGTCTACCTCGGATCGTTGCTAACAGCTGACAACAAGGTTAGTCGTCAAATACGAAGGGGCATCATCTGTGGAAGTCGGGCCTACTACGGTCTCCAGAAGAAACTGCGGTCAAAAAAGATTCGCCACCGCACCAAATGTGTCATGTACAAGACGCTTATAAGACCGGTTGTCCTCTACGGACATGAAACATGGACATGGACGGGTGCTTAGGACCATCTTTGGCGGTGTGCAAGAAGACGGTGTGTGGCGGCGAAGAATGAACCATGAGCTCGCCCAACTCTACGGCGAACCCAGTATCCAGAAGGTAGCTAAAGCCGGAAGGGTACGATGGGCAGGACATGTTGCAAGAATGCCGGACAGCAACCCTGCAAAGATGGTGTTCGCTTCCGATCCGGCAGGTACGAGACGGCGTGGAGCGCAGCGAGCGAGATGGGCAGACCAGGTGCAAAACGACTTGGCGAGCGTGGGACGTATCCGAGGATGGAGAGATGCGGCCTCGAACCGTGTATTGTGGCGTCAAATTGTTGATTCAGTGTTATCTGTTTAGATGTAAACTAAATAAATGAAATGAACACACGGTCAAGCAGTTTGACCAACATTGACTCCACCTCTCGTTTATTCAAACATCCCTCAAGTTTTACCAACAGCGGCACGAACAATCCATTTATTCGACCAACAATGTCACACACGAACGACCGAAGCGCCAACTTGAGCACCAACCATAAAAAAAATATATGGGGGTTTGTGCAACTTGGTTTGTGGTACTTATGAGGGTGTCCCTGAGGGAAGAGCCTCTCTTTAAGTATCACATCTACATTTCCTTTCCCTCCCCTAGTTGCGGTACAGAAGGGCGTAGTACGGAGTAGTAATCCTCACGCTTTTGCAATTTTTGTCTTAGATTGAAATCAAGGACTACACCTACCTTGATTTCTGATAGCAATCTGGACAGTAATTTCAAAAGAAACATGAGTTTTACTCCACTTTCATTTTTTCATTAATTTGGAATTTGAATAATTTCTTATTTTCGTATATTTATTTCCTCACTTTTCCATATTTATATGTTCTATATCTAATTAATTTCATAATGTCATATTTTTATACTCCCTTTTTTTTAAATTTTGCTATTTTTTTATATCCATATTTTTTATTTTTATGCTTTCATAATTAATAATTATGTTGTATTTGTATGCTGCCATACACTGCTGATAAGGAACTATATTTTTGACTTATATATTTTCATATTTCTATTTATATATTTTTCAAATATGTATTCATACTATCACGTTCTCATTTTATCATTTATTCATATTTTCCTATGTTCAAATTTTTATATTTCCATTTTATCTTGTTTTCATATTTTCGTTTCTTCGTGCGTTCATATTTTTATATGTTTATGTCTTCATTTATATATATTTTCATATATTTTTATTTTCATATATTAATTTTTTCATATACATTTATATTTTCATACTTTCGTTTTCTCATATTTTCATTATTATAGCATGTGAATATAATATAGTGCGAAAGTATGAAGTTATTTTCATATTTCACACTTTCTTATTCTTATGCTTTCATGTATTATATTCTCATAATTTTGTTTGTTTCAATGTATACTTCTTATATTTCATATTTCAGTTATATAACATATTTCCATATATTCATGATTTATATTTTCATATATCCATATTGTCATATTTTGATATTTTTATTTACTATTGACTGTTTCCTTGGTAATAAAACGCGCCGACCATTTTTTAGGCACTATCAAAATCGTCGCCAACATCTTTATTCTAAAATTATGTTAGTTTTATAAGTAAATAATGTCAATCTGTATTGAAAATTGGGCTCAATTTTGGGAAATAATGTGATTATTGAGTATATAAAATTTTGTTCACAGTTGATTTGACAGATCTTATGGCCATTTCTGATGGCGACGATTTTGGCGTCAATTTGTTTTGCGACGATTTCAAAACGTCGCGGCCGGGAAATTGATAATATCATATTTATTATTATTTATATTTTCAAATGTTCATATTAATTTAATATTTAATATTTTCATATTCTTATATTTTCATATATACATGTTTTAATGCCTTCATATTGTCACATTTTCTAATATCTATTTTTCCACATTTTCATTAAAATATTTATTAAAAATTTACTAAAAAATACGGGAAGATCGAGAGGGCATCATTTGCCTAAGACGTTATTATCTGACAATTTTAATACGTTCGATGATCAAACTTTAGAAAAACGGGAGGAGCTGACAAGATACAAAGGAAAGGTAACATTTTCAATACAATAGAAGAAACATATTTATTTTAATAATTTTTACCATTTGTATTTTTATAATTTTTGACACACGGTGATCTAGTGACGCTGATTTCTTGAAGCTGAGGTCCTTCGGTCAGGGACACTGTAAACTATTTTTCAAATAATGTAATCCCAATCTAAATATTTATATTTCCTTTTCAGCTGAAACAAGTGTTGCTGGTGAAGTTTGTTTCACACCAAGGATCAATTTGCTCTCCTTTGATTTTCATAAATTTCAACGTTTTTTATACACTTATTCTTAATATTCCCATACATTTTCTCAAATTACCATGGAGCTCCATATATTTTAAATAATCTCGCATAAACATTTATAAACAATCATCTTGTCATAAACGATTTACCTAACCAAGTGACAGTTATCTTCACTTTCAGAAACATTGGGTGCTGACGTAGATTCTGAAGACGCATCCACTACATCACACTCTAATATTACTACAATTTATTATTTCAGAAATATGCTGCAGAATGCAAAATCAATGGAATTGTTTTGCCGAAATCTATTCATTCATATTACATTCAAGAACAAAACATCACCTTTTACAATATCAATACCAATAAAAATATAATATTTAATAATTCGCCAAGAAAAGCACCCCTTAATAACCCATCCAAATTCCAACTCCAGATACCTATGAAGGTCGCGCGAGTTCTCCGCATCTTCTTAAGTAGGTATCTAATCAACACTTCCCGCCCAAATCCCCACTGATCGTAAGGACCTGGCCAGGTGTTGAACAAAGGGATCGTTGAATGAAAAACATGCCAAGCCCCAGGCTGTTTTTCTGGCGCATCTAACGTCAGATATGCTATGCTATGCTATGCTATAAGCCTCAAGAACGATTTTCGATATTTTTGTTGCCTAAGGTAAACAATAAGAGGTGTTTTGGTAGATCGCGATGTGATTTACTTGCAGGCTACTCATTTTTCCGTTCATCAAATACTTAAGTTTAATGACTATCCTCTAGGAATCCAAAACTAAATGCGTTTTCAAGAGCACTCAACACGGAAGCAACGCTCAACATGCTACTCTGATCCCTCTAATGTGTTTTAGCTTTCCACGCTCGCCATAATGGCGGCTGCTATAAATATTTCTGACATTAACTGCTTCCGACGCCGAGCTGTATTCGACGCTATCGTATCTAAGCAACTATTTTCACGTTGTTTATTTATGATTCTCAGAAGAAAACTATCTTTACAAATGGGTTTGAAAAGTTTTTCATTTTTCAGAACAATTCTAATTATGTATTTGTATTTTGTAGGTTTTTGGTGCTTATAGTTGATGCTCTTATGAATACTTGGGCTTGCCGGAAAGTAACACGATTGCGAGAAAAATTTCTTAGACCAAGAAGGAGGAACAGGATTCGATGGCAGGCGGCTGAAAAACCATACAGATTACTCAATTCTAGACTAACATTTAAAAAGGGCGTAACAGCCAAAATTTATTCCTTCTGATTCTTCGTCTACATATAAAGCTATATATGTACACGAAGAATCAGAAGGAATTAATTTTGGCTGTTACGCCCTTTTCAAATGTTGGTCTAGAATTACGAGTTGTCTTGTGTTGTTTGTCGTACAAAACGTCCAAGTTTGGGCTATTAAAGAGGACTAGTAGAATCGCCTCAATTTGAACGGATCTCGTTTGTCTTCCTTTGGAGTGTGTGGGACCGAAACAGTAACTTGCCTCAACAATGCAAAACTCTGAATATGGTCTAACTCTTAGTCCTCATACCAATGATGTTTGTGACTGAAGCTTACGCTCGAAATGATTATGGAAGCCGCAGACAGACCTTTTGCATTTCTCCTTCAATCAAACTTTTACTAACATGTTACTGGTGCTCTATTGGCATCGCAATCCACAACTAGAGCACAATTTAGGTCAACCGTAGAGTAAACATTACATGCATTTTGGAATTTTCTTTTTCCTCAATTTAACTATGAAAAAAATAACGCAAAGCGGGGGAAATAGATCATGCGCACAAAAGTAGTGAGAAGTAAAAGAGGATTTAAAAAGTTAATGGAATATTGCTACAGCTTAGATGGAATACCACGGGGATCACAAGACTCTGTTCCTCCGTCTAAGACGTGTTTAGTACTCTTTTCGCCAATTTCACCAATTTCACCAATTATTTTGATATATTTACAGATACGTATTTCGACCACCACTGTGTGGTCGTCTTCAGTGTCTCGTACTTGAAAATAATTGGTGGAATTAAATGGAGAGTACTAAACTCTTCTTAGACGGTTGAATACATTCCTCTAAAAAGAGCATAAAATATTTTTTCTGACTCTGTTCCTATTTTTACACAGTCAGTGGCTATGATACCGTTTTGGTTGGACTCGTACACTCGAAAGAAAAACTCATGAGGCATTCGAGATCCGTTCAACTTCACGGTCTATCTAATTCAAGCGATTTTCATAGTCCTCCTGAATAGCTGCGTTTGGAACAGGATACGTTTGGAACGAGGTTTTGAACTACAAACAAGAGAATTCACGTTTATGTAATTTGCATGATTTAAAGTTTTCTGCAATCAAAACCTGTTCGCCCTTATTGGTCCTAACAATTTCTCTCGCAATCAGGTTACTTCCCTCGTAAGCTCAAGTATTGCTTCACCAGACATTCGAGACAGCATCAACTATTAGCGCCAAAACCTACAAAATACAAATATGTACATAATTAGATTTGTTCTGAAAATGGAAAAACTTTTTAAACCCAATTGCAAATATAGTTTTTCCTCTGAGAATTATAAATAAACTACGTGAAAATAGTTGCTTAGATACAACAGCGTCGATTACAGTTCGACGTCGGAAGCAGTTGCTGTCAGAAATATTTATAGCAGCCGCCATTATGGCAAGCGTGGAAAGCTGGATACGTAAAGGATATATTATCGCTCCAAAACACACTTTTTACAGAAGGCCCGGATATATTTAAAAGCCATTTTTTGCCAAGGAAAAATTCAAAATGTATCATTTTAATTTCATAAATTGATGCAATGCATTAAAACGATCGCAAATATATGTGAACTGATGGAAGTATGAAATCTATCATTCTACAGTGATATTTTGGCCTTTCTTAGGCCTTTTTTTTATTTTTTCAATAACGTGCGAGGGAGGTGCATGGAATGTATCCGCTATATAAACACCTTGGTGAGAATGCATGCATTTTCATGGTCGTGTGGTACCTATTATATCGTGCAGAATCACCCAAAAATCAAAACAAGGATCAGAAAAATTATATTGAATATATTACGACATTATTATAATAAAGAAACACTCACGCCAACTTGATTGGGATTTCTTGGATGATGAAGAACCTCTGCCATTGACTTATTCTATTCTACACATCCAAAAGGGCAGGTACCACATTTGAAACAGTCCGTTACATCTTTAGTGACGCGTGTAGATCTTATGGACAAACTCCAGGGAATTCTTGAATGACCCAGAATCTCTTTCGATGGCTCATTCTATTCTACACATTCAAAAAGACATGTGCCATAACTGAAACAGTCCGAATGATGTTTAGTTACGCGTGTAGATCTGAGTACCTAACTCCAGGGATTTCTTGGATGACCGAAAACCTCTGCCGCTGGCTTATTCTATTCTTTACATCCAAAAGAGCATGTACCACATATGAAACAGTCCGATTGATCTTTAGTTACGCGTGTAGATCTGAGGACCTAACTCCCGGGATTTCTTGGATGACCAAACCCTCTGCCGTTGACTTTCTCTATTCTACACATCCAGAAAGGCATGTACCACATTTAAAGCAGTCCGATACATCTTTAATGACGCAAGTAGATCTTAAGGCCTAACTCCAGGAATTCCTTGAATGACCCAGAATCTCTTTCGATTGCTCATTCTATTCTACACATCCAAAAGCACATGTGCCATAACTGAAACAATCCGATTGATCTTTGATTACGCGTGTAGATCTGAGGACCTAACTCCAGGGATTTCTTGGATGACCGAGAACCTCTCTCGCTGACTTTTTCTATTCTACAGATCCAAAAGGGCATGTACCACATTTAAAACAGTCCGATACATTTTTAGTAACGCGTGTAGATCTTAAGCCCATCTCCAAAGATTTCTTGAATGACCCAGAATCTCTTACATTACGTCTATTCTACACATTTAGAAGGACATGTGCCATAATTGAAACAGTCTGATTGATATTCAGCTACGCTTGTAGATCTTTAGCCCTTACTCCAGGGATTTCTGGGATGCCCAAAATCTATGCTGAAAAACTCTATTCTGAGTAGTCTCCATACTATTTACTACTCTCCTTTCGTCTCTCTTCTCGCTTTTTTTCTTTATTCTGCAATTTCACGCCTTGTACCTTGCACCTCTCACGTCTCGTTTCTCACTACTCACATTCCATTTATCAATTGCCATATTCCTCTTCATGCTTTTTTACTGCCCATTTCTCACACAAAGTATCTTGCTTATTACTTCTCACCTCACTACTTGCTTCTCGCTTTTCACTGATCACATCTTATTTCGCACTTCTTACTGCTTGCCCATCGCTTCTCACTTCTCAATACTCATTCTTTTTTCTCGCTTCTCCCATCTCACTCCTAAGTTCTCATATCCCAAATCTCAGCTTACAATTCACGATTGATTATAAAACTATTGAGGGCTTTTTAGTGGAATTCTCAATTCCTACTTCTCACTTGTTGTTTCTCACTTCTCACTTTTCATCACTCATAACTTATCACTCATCACTTTTCACTTTTATTTTCTCACTTTTCAATTCTTTCTTTTTTACTTTTTAATTGATAATTATTTAAAAATAAATGATTATTGGCACACGCCCTTCTCCATTGGCGTAAATAAGGGGGGGCTAAGCCCCCCAGCCCTCCCTAGAAAAAAAATTAGCTCCCCTAGGATTTGATAAGTTAGTTAGCAGTGATATCAGTTTTCAACATATAGCATAATGAATTAACCGAAAAAGTTTGAAGACTAAAAAGTTATCTCTCATATTCACTCTATCATACTTAATGAAATGAGTGGAAGAAAAATTAGCTTGTTTCTGAATTCTGAGAAAGATTCCCATCAGCATCCGAGAAGGATTCTCATCAGAATCCGAGAAGAATTCTCACTTCAATCTATTTCTTTTCGGATTCATCGAAGTATTCCAATCGTAATCCAGAAGAATTCCTACTGGATTCTTTCCAGTATCGTTAAGCAATCCCTTTGGGAATCTGTGGAAAATACCCTTTAAAATCCATGGAGGATTTGCTCTAGAATCTCTCGTTGATTTGCTCCGGAATATCTCCAGATTCGTTTTAAGATTGGTTTAGGAATTCCTTGACAAATCAGAATCCTTCTGCGATTTGCTTCGTAATCCTTTGAAGATTTAATTCGGAGTCTCTCGACGTTTTGCAAATGATCTGCGTTGGGATCTCTAGACGATAAAGAATCCGGCTGACGATTAGCTTCGGAATCCCGCGAAGAATTGCTTAAGAATCATTCGACGTTTCGTTTCGGAATACATCGACGGTTTGCTTCAGAACTTCTCATAGATTTTGTTCAGAGTCCCTTAACGAATTTTTTTTGGAACCATTCGACGATTTGCTTCGAAATCCTTTGATGATTTGCATCGGAATCCCTCAACGATTTGCTTCAACATCCTTGGAGGATTCCCTTCGGGATCGCTGGAGGATTCTTTTCGAAATAACTGAAGGATTAATTCGGAGTCGCTCGACGATTTGCTTCGAAGTCCTTCGACGGATTGCTTCGGAATCCTTCGACGATATTGCGTGGTGCATATTTGACTTAATGCTATTCACGCCCTATCCCTCATGTAATGAACAGCAACAACGCTATTTCAGAAGTTGGCAATACTGACACAATGTTGGCAACATCGTGTACCGGTGTTGGCATCATCGACCAACGGTCGCTTCCTCTCAAGCGAACTCCATTCATTACATCAGTTCACGTTCATCGGGAAGGTAAGAGTTCTCTCAACGAGTGATTCAGTGATCCACGCCAAGTGGTTTCCCAGTACACCATTAATAGTGGCTTTCATCCGGAATTTACATTTGGCGATCCTGCCATGAGCGGATACACTGGAAAACTTGGGAAATCACTTGGTAAAGGATTGAATTTGGCTTAATAGTGAATAAAACATGTAAAGATAACAGTTCTATGCAAGCGATGCGTTAAGAGGGGAAAGTGGGGGAATTATATATGAATAACGCAGTGAAACAAGCTTTGAAGGGAAGCCAAATGCAAATGGATTGACAATTAGTTATCGTGGGAATAGGATGCGTAAAGAATACCACCTAAAATGAATTTCATTGAAGTGTAAAAGTGCGTAAAGACTTGGAAATGTTAACGTCAATATGTGCTTACTGAAAACAACTTAATTGCGAATCGGAAAAAACAACAAAAATGATGCGTAAAGGAAAAATAATATATCGAGGAAATGTACAAGTGCGTAATGAAAACCACATAATGGCGAATCGAAAAAAAAAACCATAACGAAAATGGTGCCTAAAAGAAACTACTAGATAAACACTCCTCAGTATACAGTACGTAATGAAAAAAAGATGGCGGGTGTAGTGTTGAATCATTCAACATGAAAAAGTAACGGTGTGTAAGGAAAACCACCTTCGAGAGTACTCAAAGATTGGAAAAGGTGTGTAAAGAAAACCACCTTCGAGATTAGTCTCCATGTGAGTAAAGAAAACCACAGTATGCAACTGGCAGTAAAGAAAACTACAGTTTGCAAACGGCGGATTGGCATATCCACCCTGTTGTGGAAAAGTACGACATATAAACTTCTTTTGACTCGATATTATGAACAGTTTATGATGATATTACACAACCGCTATCGATTCGGCCTAATGAAAATGCATAGAATAACAAGTTAGGAAATGCTATCTATGAATAATAGTTCTAATGTGTTACCCTTTGCAATTACAGACCGTAATTTGGCGGAAACTGAACACAAGGTTGAGAATGTCATCCGACGGAAGATACGTTCGCGTTGAGCAATCATCTGATGCTTACGACCACGAAGACAGAAACGCTTACGCCCATCAGTCCACTGGTTCGGCCGGCGAGATTTCTAACATCAAATCCGATGCTATCGAGTATCCATACGCTGGGAGGTATGTCCGTGCACCAATGTTTGCTAACGCTTAACGTGAAGAGCAAATAGACAGTGGAAAAGACGAATGTTCCCACGATGTCACGGTGGATCCATATCTGGAAAATGAGTTTTTGAAACGAAAACTTGAGAATTTGCAGAATACTATTGCGGAAATCACATCAAAGAACAAAAATCAGGAACACAGTGCAGAAGATGCGGAAAACAGTTGGAGCAGTTCGCGCGGAGTCCCTTCGCAACAACCTTCTGGTAGCGGCATAAGATGGGACCAAATGAAACCGTTTCTCCAGAACGTACAAGCAAACAAGATGTGGGAAGAGTGGTGTAAATATATTGAAAACTTTGAGATTGCAGCTTCCCTATCAAATGTTTTTGATCCGGTGCGACGGTCACAGTTGCTTTTCCTATCTATGGGTGATCAATTGCAAGGAATTGTGCGAGCATCGAAGCTTCGACCGAATCTCAACGACGGGCAGTGCTACACAACGTTTGTCAAAAATATTGAGAGTCATCTGCAATCCATGACGGATACCGCTGCGGAACACGAAACATTTTCGTGCATGCAGCAAGGTAAAGAGGAGTCCATAATGAGCTTCCATGCTAGGCTGACCAAGAACGTTTTGTTCGCTCCCAGCTCCTCAAGGGAATGGTCAATCGGCAGCTGGCCAGAACCGCCAGAACATTTGGCTACGAAACCAGCTATATTGTGCAAGCAGCAGCTCGGGACGAAGCCTACCAGTTGGAGACAGCACCATCAACGAGTATGGAACATGACACGGTTTTTCAAGTTCGTAGTCGCATGTCAAAAGTTGCATTGAAACGCGATCGTAAAGGTGAACCAAATGTATCTCTGAGCAAACAGTTCCGGGCAGGTCAGAATCGCGGTAGTGGCACTCGTGATCTTTGTTCCAGATGCAACAAATGGATGCACCGCAATCGTCCCTGTCCGGCACTCAGACTTAAATGCCATACATGTGGTAAATATGGCCCCTTCGCCGTGGTATGTAAATCAAGTCGGGTCAACACAGTCCAAGAATTCGAAGTACCGCAGCCGGTGGAAGCAAAGTCTGAAACCCAAGAAGAGGTAAACTAAGATTAATTACGAAAATGTAAATTAGTGAAATACATTGTTTTTTCTCGTTACTTTGAACGGCTTATTTGACTCAAAAATATTTCCCCTATATTCTCAACAGTTAAATGCGCTTTCGCTCGATGATGTACTGGTTGAATGTCGCTTAGGAACTTCTAGTCCAATTAGATTTCTCATCGATTCGGGGGCAGACGTCAACGTTATTGGAGGTAATGACTGGCGAAGCCTAAAATTTGAGTATGAAATAGGTTCAGTCGATTTTGAGCCCATGAAAATCGATACAGACAGAACATTACGTGGTTACGCGGCAAGCGCTCCAATGAAAATAAATTTCGCATTCAGATCAACCATAAAACCAGTTGGATTAGAACACTCAGTATCCGCTGATTTTCTGGTAGTTAACGATGGTAAACGATCATTGCTTGGCAGGTTAACAGCGAGCGATTTGAAGCTGCTTTTTGTTGGATCACAAGTTAATGGATGCGAAATAAACAACGATGAGATATTCCCAAAAATGCCAGGTGTCAAAATAAGGTTTAGTATTGACGATAGTATTCCACCTACTCGCAACGCCTACTACAATATACCTGCGGCCTACCGTGACGGTGCACGAAAACGATTATTGGAAATGGAAGCTAGCGGCATCATAGAGAGAGTAACAACAGTGCCGCGTTGGATAAGTGGCATCTCGGCGGTGGCTAAGGGAAAGGACGACTTTAGATTGGTCGTAAACATGAGAGCACCGAATAGGGCCATCCAGAGAGAATACTTTCGTTTACCTGTTTTGGACGAGATGAAGATAAAGTTGCACGGCATTGGATCTAAAGAGTGCGTACTACCATTTGGAACTAAGCCACGAGTCACGCGATTTGACAACATTGCTTTCAGAGAATGGAATGTTCAGGTTCACAAGACTAATGTTCGGCGTCAATTGGGCACCCGAAATATTTCAACGTGAAATGTCGCGCATACTAGAAGGTATCGAAAATAAGATAGTTTACATCGACGATGTGTTACTATTCGCTAGTACGTTGGAAGACCTACATGAGACCGTGTCAAAAGTGCTCCAGATTCTACGCGATAACAATTTAACATTGAACACCAGCAAACG
This sequence comes from Armigeres subalbatus, assembly GCF_024139115.2. NCBI lineage: Eukaryota > Metazoa > Arthropoda > Insecta > Diptera > Culicidae > Armigeres > Armigeres subalbatus. The sequence continues at coordinate 287,817 of NW_026942064.1, forward strand.
CGAATACGACAGAACCGAAGTTACATTCCTTGGACACAGGTTAGACGCAGACGGATTTCACATCGAAGAAGGGAAAATCGGAGCCATCAGAAAATTTCGACGGCCTACGACTACGTCTGAGCTTCGAAGTTTTCTTGGGCTAGCCTCATATGTCAGCTCGTATATAAGAAATTTTGCAACAATATCGAATCCTCTGTGGTCAGTTATTCGGTCTAAGACTTGGACCTGGAACAAAGAACAAGAAGAGGCATTTAACATGCTAAAGCAGAAAATAATGCACAGTACTGTGGCATTAGGGTATTTTTCGGAGCACGATAAGACACACGATTGTACACAGATGCTTCTCCGAATGCCCTGGGAGCCGTCCTAATACAAGAACGTTCTGGAAAAAGTCCTCGCATTATCAGTTTCGCCTCAAAATCTCAAAATCCCAAAATCAGAGAGAAGCACTCGGAGCAGTGTGGGCGGTGGAACACTTCTCATACTTCTTACTAGGCCGTCACTTCACATTGCGTACTGATGCAAAAGGCGTTACCTTCATCTTTAACCGCTCCCGCGAAGGTTCAAAGAGGGCTCTAACCAGAGCAGATGGATGGGCGCTACGACTTAGTCCATATAGCTATACCGTGGAGTACGTTAAGGGTGAAGACAATATCGCTGATCCACCATCCCGGTTGTATCAAGGCAACGATGCACCATTTGACGAAGAATCGAGCCCATGGGAAGTGGCACATCTAGAAGCTAACGCAGTTGGTTTTTTGACCAAGGATGAGATCAGAACAAGTACTGAAATGGATGAAACTCTCCAACAGGTAATTTTGAAGCTTTACAACAGTTAAATAAATAGTTGCCATATATTAACAGTTATACTAATTATTAGGTGATAAAAGCATTTAAATAGATTCCAATCGGTTTCTGATGATCTAATAATGAAAGATGGTATTTTAACGAAAGTAGGGTGTGCTGTTATCCCCAACGATCTTCGCAAGAAAACACTTGAGGTAGCACATATCGGCCACCCTTTGACGGCGAAACTGAAGAGTATTCTTCGCGAAAGAGTTTGGTGGCCTGGAATGTCCACCGATGCCGATAAATGGGTCAAGTCATGCGAGACATGTGCCGTCAACGGTAGACCAGATAAACCAACCCCAATGCATCGTATATTCGCTCCCAAGACAGTTTGGGAAACGATAGCGCTTGATTTCAATGGCTTTTATGCGGCGTATGGGGGAATATCAATATTAGTACTAATTGATTACAGGTCAAGATACGCAATCGCGAGGCCAGTCAAGTCAACTAGCTTCGACAGCACAAAAAGAATTTTAGACGATGTGTTCAGCAAGGAAGGTTTTCCGGAGGTCATAAAATCTGACAACGGTCCACCATTCAATGGTGAAAGTTATAAAAACTACTGCAACCAAACAGTTTTCTCCACACCATTCTTCCCACAGCAGAATGGTTTGGTGGAAAACCTTATGAAGGTGGTGAACAAAGCAATGTGTACGGCTTCTTCAAATGGGGGTGATTTCCGTGAAGAACTCGAAGCGGCCGTTATGGCTCATAACGCTGCAGCCCATTCGGTCACCAGAATGCCTCCTGAAGAGGTGTTGTATTGGAGAAAAATTCGTCGTTCCCTGCCATTAATCAACCGGGGCAAAGCAAACATAGATGATCAGCTGTTGGATTCACGGGATGCTGAATCCAAAATCTATTCTAAACTACACGAAGATACTCGACGAAGTGCAAAACCATGTAAAACTCGTCCTGGAGATACTGTGATTCTCGAAAAACAAACGAGAAGGAAGGGCGATTCAAGATTCGACAATAAGAGGTACGTCGTAGTTGAAGAAGATAATGGCAGTCTACTTTTGAAAGACGAGAACGGTCGCGAAATTCGACGTCATGTCACGCAAACCAAAACCGTTTGTCTTTGGAGGAATCCTGACAAGCAAAAATTAGAAATTGGAACAAACCGGGAAGCATCAGATACAACACGACCTGCTAGAGACAGAAGAGCTCCTGCACATCTATCGGAATACGTACGTCGCACAGAGTACAATCCTTAAGTTTTTGGTTGATTTTAAGCTGAGTTATAAGTTTTCAAGCCAAATGCCTAATGAGTATGCAGTCTAAATAAAACATCTAAATTCACTACATAATACCTACAGTAAGTTTATTAATCCATGTCCATCCATATTGATATTTTGGGATGGTAGGTATTCCATTTGGCAAAACTCTGGGGCCACTCGGGCAAGCAAGATGTGGTTGGTTCAGCGTTCTTTCCTCGTGCCATAGTGTCCCTTCAGGTTTTCCGACGAAATTGGTTCCTACCTGTCGGAGTGCGGTTACAAACTCGCTCTAAATCGACTAAAGAATCCAATAATGACGCGACTCGTTTGGGACGTCGGACCTGTTTTTGTTTTGGTGGCGTAGATGAGTGCGCAAGTCAGAGTCCTTAATAGTTGTAGACATTACCCTCGAGAAAACTCAATCTTATTCTAAAACGGAAAAGAACTTCTGTGATCATTGTCCTCATCTGATGTCAAGTGACGTCAATATACACCCATGCATAGAAATGTAAAAAAAAACTGCTTACGCGCTTGTCGGGATGAATTCAAATTTGGGTTAGATTAAACTGGATATTCGAGCAGTTTGAGTAGGCTTGAATAATTCTAGTGGTTACTGCCGGTGTAGCACCATACTAGAATTCGAAAGTATTACTTGCGAATCGATTTTTTTTTCTCTTCCAATGTTATAAGTGATGCGTTGTTTAGGGAACACTTCATTATGGGAATCCAGCCCACTACTTCTAAGATGAGTAACTTACATGTATCGGAAATTTCATTTTCGGTAGTAAATGCCTACTCTTTATAACGGAACGACAATAAGGCGATTCCGATGATTCCAGCTCTGGCACACTAAAACAACACAAAAAAACCATTGCGGGAAACACCTGACGAGTAAGGCCGGTCGCAATGCTGTTGGGTTTTGTATGGCGTGTTTGGAAATCGAACTAGAACTGAAACTAGCAGATCGCAACGCAGAGTTGCAGTTTTATTTTTCGAGCACTTTTTGAAACTGATTTGCAACTGCTCGACTGGTCTGTTGTAAATAAGACCTGATTTGAAACTGGAATGAAACTGAGTTTCAAATTTATTTAATTGTGTTTGTGTGTCTGAGATGATAGACAAACCTCATTGTTGTTCGTATGCGAGGTAAAAACTACCGCGAAAAATGTTAGTTTGTTTCGTTTTTGTTTTATGAAAAAATAAAACCAAGTTGCATTTCGTTTACAACCCTGCGTTGCGGGCACCAAGTTGCAGTTCTATTTTGACAGCTATAAATTTTATAACATCAAGCAGTACCAAACTGAAACTGCAACTTCAGCATTGGGACCGGCCTAAATAGGGTAAAGTATAGATTAGGGCAGTTCAAATTTCAAAAATGTTCGAAAATTTCAACTCCCATATGTCTATTAGCATCATTTTGATAATGTAGGAGTCCTGGCAAAATTTCAGGCAATTCGGTGGCCATTTAGGGGTGGCGCGAAGTCAATTTATGTTTATATGGAAATTTGTATGGGAAAAACTTAAAATTTATTCAAGTCTCCCTACAACTGTCAAACCGTGATGAATTTGAATAAACATCCCCAACCACCCTTTTTGGAATCTATATAAATGAGACCTCTGGATAACACATTAGTTATGAGTGGATTGAACGGTTCTATTGACAGTGTGAATATGTAAAAAATGGCTAAAATGGTGTAATTAGCCTCAACGTAGCAGTGGAAATATAAATCAAAATTAATGAGTTACCCACTGGCTGAGCTCAAATAGATTCCAAAAATAGAGGTTGGGACGTTTATTTGAATTCATCACGATTTAAGAGTTGCAGGGGGATTTGAATACATTTTAAGTTTTTCCCATACAAATTTTCATATAAACATAAATTGTCTTCGCGCCACCTCTGAATGGCCACCGAATTGCCTGAAATTTTGCCAGGACTCCTATATTATCAAAATGATGCTAATAGACATATGGGAGTTGAAATTTTCGAACATTTTTTAAATTTGAACTGTCCTAGTATAGATATTGTAATTTATAGATGAGCGAAGGCATAGTCGGTTTTGCAAACGAAAAAAAGATGGCATTTATTTATTTATTTATTTTTATTTATTTAATACTACTTCATAACAACATAAGTAATCTACTAATGATTTTCAAAGTATATGCTGCTACATATGCACTATCATATTTTAACACCAATGAACCTAATTATTCCCTGAAGCTGTTTGAGAGCGTTTTTAAACGTAGTTAGACTTTTATCTTTTCTGCAACTAGGCGGTATGTTATTCCAGTTTTGGATTGCACGATGACGAAATGAATTTTTCAAATAATTTGAGTTACTTCTAGGAACAGTTAATAAGCAAGTGCGAGCAGATCGTGCATAAGTAAAAAAATCACGTAAGTAAATTGGGGGACTCTGCAGAATCTTATGAGTTTGAATGCATATTCTCAATTTAAGATGGTTGGCATAACTACATCCGAGTATCTTGTTCCTGTAGCCAGAAATATGATCATATTTCCTAAGATCGAAAGCATATCTGGTGACTGCGTTGAAAGCTTGACTCAATTTGTTTTGGTTTTTTTTCGATACAAGTCCGAAGAGGACATCACCATAGTCGAATAAAGGAACTATGAGCGACCTAGTCAGTTGAACTCTAATGTGTTGTGGCGTGCAATGTCTCAGCACAGCAAGAGAATGAAGAATGCTATATATTCTGCTACATACAGAATTGGTTTGAGGTTCCCAGTTTAAGTTACAATCCATAATTATTCCAAGATTTTTAATTACGTTTGTGTATTCAATGACATTATTTCCAACAATTATCAATGGTGTATTTTGCACATTAGTACGTTTTGTTCTAAAGATGATCGATTGGGTTTTTTAGCATTTGAATCAACCCATTTTGGCTACACCAATTTGAGATGCTGTGAATATCGAGGTTAATTTTTCTTATAATTTCTGATATTTCTTCGGGATAGCCTGATACGTATAATTGACAGTCATCTGCATAAAGATGGAATTGTCAAAACGATAAAGCACTTGGTAAGTCATTGATAAACATTGAAAAGAGAAGTGGACCTAGTATAGATCCTTGTGGTACACCGCATGTAGTGGAGATTCTATCTGACTGCACGTTGTTAAAATCAACATATTGCTTCCGATCAGATAAGTAGGATCGTATTAAATTTACCGAATACGTGTCCATCTTGAAGCTTTGCCTTAGTTTGCTACAGAGTAGACGGTGGTCAATTGAATCAAAAGCTTTGCTAAGGTCCAATAAAACCATAACAGATATCATTTTGTTATCTAAAGCTTCTCTAATATCATTTTCTATCTTAATGAGGGCAGTTACTGTACTACATGTTTTCCGATAACCTGACTGAAGGGGGCATAATAAATTATTCTGTTGTATGTAATGATTCAGCTGCTTCGATATAATCGACTCGAAGATTTTTGAAAGAGCACAAAGTATGCTTATAGGACGATAATCTTTTTCAGTTAAGGGACTATCAATCTTGCCAATTGGAATGATTTTCGCTATTTTCCAATCCATGGGAAATTCAGAAGTTGTAATGCAGCAGTTAAATATATCAGTAATGTATGGTAGAATTACACCTAAAGATCCTTTCAAAATATTCAATGGAAAGAGGTCTATCCCAACAGCATCACAGGAAGATAATACAAATTCCGACAGAACATCATCGTTCGTTATACCGCGGAAGGAGAAATTGGCATGCGGTTCAACAGTGTCTTCATTTTGATTAAATGTAGAAGGAACAAAGTGTGATACAAAGAAACTGTTTAACATTCTTGCTGTAACGTCTCCTCCACCTACCCTGGTGTTGGTTTGTTTCAGTCCAAGTCTGTTAATATTTCTCCAAAGCTGTTTAGCAGGTAAGTCAACATTTAGCTGTGAGGTGAAATACTCACGTTTTGTTCGTTTGACCTCCACATTGGCTAAGTTGCGAAGACGGGTAAAATTCGTCCACTTCTGAGAGTTGTTCTTATCACGTTTCCAACATTCGTATGCATCAGAGCGGTTCTTGAAAATCTGTTTAATGTTATTTGTAATCCAAGGGTTATTTTGATCTTTGGTCACCTTCATCTTGCGAGGTGCATGTAGGTCGAGAACAGAGAAGAACAGATCATTGAAACAGCGGAGTTTGTCATTAACATTTGCACAATTGAACACACTTCCAAAAGCACAACGTCGTAAATTATCAATGAATTTGTTCATATCAATTTTATGATAATCGCGTGTCCAATAAATTTCAGGCTGGATTCTGTTATTTTTGAATTTATAGTCGACCAAGACAAAATCATGATCACTAATTCCGCCAACGGAAGATTGGTAAACATTTTTAATATTATTGGTACAGTTTCCTGTAAATAAGTCGATAGTCGAAGCAGATCCTGATTTGTGGCAAGTTGGAAAAGTATTGATAAGCCTGAAGGATAGTGTATTTAGTTGATCAATGAACTGAGTTTGTATATTCGAATTTTTGTTTAAGTTTACATTGAAATCACCCATTATCAAAATATTTAACAGAAGTAGTTATGTGAAAGCACATAAATTTGAATTATTTTATACTTTTTTCATTGAACCAGCAAGTTCGTTAACATTCTACTAGGTGGCGGATTGGCGGTACACCGAAGGTGGGTTCCTGAAATTAGGTTTTAGAATGAATTACAATGAGGTTTGAGTTTCGGTTTAATCAATTCACTTGAATTGATGGAAAGATTAACAAATTCAATTTTTGGACAAGAACTCTTGTTTAATCCACTTGCCTGCATATGGTAGGTTTACTAATAGTGAGCAATATTTTTTTAGAGAAGAAGGAGGATGTGGTGCATATTTGACTTAATGCTATTCACGCCCTATCCCTCATGTAATGAACAGCAACAACGCTATTTCAGAAGTTGGCAATACTGACACAATGTTGCCAACATCGTGCACCGGTGTTGGCATCATTGGCATCATCGACCAACGGTCGCTTCCTCTCAAGCGAACTCCATTCATTACATCAGTTCACTTTCATCGGGAAGGTAAGAGTTCTCTCAACGAGTGATTCAGTGATCCACGCCAAGTGGTTTCCCAGTACACCATTAATAGTGGCTTTCATCCGGAATTTACAGATATGCGTCTTCATCCCTGGAACATTGCTCATGAAATACCTGGAACTATCATATTGGAATTCCTTGAGGGTTTTCGACGAAATCCCTGGAATACTCCCCTTCAAATTCCTGAATTCCGTTGGAATCCCTGAAACATTCCCTCCGAAATCTCTGGTGGATTCCCTTCATGATCCCTGGAGGCTCCCATCGGTATTCTAGTCGAAATATCTAGAGATTCCCGTCGGAGTCCCTGGAACATTCCAGTCAGGATCACTAAAGGATTCTCATCATAATTCTTGGAAGATTCTCGGCGGAATCCATGGACAGTTGCACTATTTCTTTTTTCATTTGAGATAGACAGAATATTTATGAAGTATGCAAATATATCCACTGCCTGACGCTAGTCGAGCGCAATTAAACATAGACTGTGAGTTGTTGCTCACACGTGCACACGTGTACGTGCTTGAGAAAAGAGAATAATATGAATGAGTGTGATGGATCCGCAATTGCCTTAGGTGGTTGGACTGCATTTTGTCACATTACCGCTGATAACTTGATGAGATGTTAAAATGATCGAGAATTTTCAAAAAGAGGGTAAATTTCGAGAAAAAATATGAAGGGGCTACAGCCCCCCCTAGGCATCGGAGGTAGTTACGCCAATGCCCTTCTCAAACTATGACATCCATAGTCAAGCACTTCAGATGGGCGCGTTTTATCTTTTATTAAAATGTGTGTTTTTCTTTGAAAAATGTAGTAAAGTTAAGTTTTCAGTAAGTTGGCACAATCTTTACTAATTTGTTTTTCCAGACATGTGCAAAGATTATTGAAAAAATGTTTTAATCTAGTGGAAAATCCTTACGGGAACGGAAGCATAAATTTTATCAAAAGGCGAAAAAAAAACAAATTTATTTTTGAATTTTTTATTGTAGATGTCTTGACTATTATTTTTAATTTATTGATCTAAAAACATGTTTAGGCGTCAGCCCTCCTTAGCCGTGCGGTAAGACGCGTGGCTACAAAGCAAGACCATGCTGAGGGTGGCTGGGTTCGATTCCCGGTGCCGGTCTAGGCAATTTTCGGATTGGAAATTGTCTCGACTTCTCTGGGCATAAAAGTATCATTGTGTTAGCCTCATGATATACGAATGCAAAAATGGTAACCTGGCTTAGAAACCTCGCAGTTAATAACTGTGGAAGTGCTTAATGAACACTAAGCTGTGAGGCGGCTCTGTCCCAGTGTGGGGATGTAATGCCAATAAGAAGAAGAATAAGAAGGCGTCAGCTGCCATCGGTTTTGCAACTTAATTTAGCCTATCAACCCAGAAAATGCAATGGCTCGTATTAACTGACTGGCGCATTTTAAACCTATTTCTCCTATTGCCCTCCGCTCGCTTTCAAATCGACTTCTATAAAAACATTCTTCATGCCTGTCGTATCCTAACGGAACTATCAATTCTATACTTTCGCATCTAAATCTATCATGAACATGTACGTCTAAGTTTGGTAGATGATATTAGCATTTCCATATCATTGCATTCTTCATTGTTTATATACAAAAGTATGTATTGCCGATACAAACATTACCTCAATCAATCGAAATGAGTCGATCAATGTACAAAATTACGAAGTTAGCGTTCCCAAATCGAATGATATCACATTGGGTATTTTCCACCTAATTAAACGAAATGTTTTTGGCGTGGGTTAATTCAATTGGCAATAAATAACTTTTAGCATGGAAATTATCACAACAGCCTGGTACATAAATAAATTTATGAGCATGGGTGGCTCTTAAATGAGCTGACAATATTTTGGATACTGGTGGAATAGTCTAATTCAAATGTTTGACAGCCTCATTTCCCATCCGAATTTAACCACAGCAAATAATGTCTGTAGCGACTTCATAAATTAATAAAGAAAATTACGACATAAAAATTAGAAAAAAAAAATGGTAACATTTCTGTCTTCTACAGCGCTGCTATTGAAATCTGGCAGCATCCCACGTAGCTCAACCACAATGTGAACCACATCGAAAAGGCCTCAAAATGAAATATAGCTTGGTAACGTAATAAAGCAATTATCGTTGTCTACGACCGTGGCGCAAGCATTTCAACTAGCTGTTGTTCACATGTTGCAGCAATTATGTTGATAATTAAACTGTACCTGCCATATCGAATGCGTCTACCGGCCTTGTAGCAGCGATAGAAATACTCACACGAGTAGTTAAATTACAATCTCTCGAAAACCAAAAAACACAACAGCGAGATCCTATTTACATGTGCAAAGAGCAAGAGCTTTAAGATGATATCTTTCATCAAAAATATCTAGCTTCATTATTCTTGCGAACCACACAATAAAGATGGCAAAACAACTTTCCATCATCTTTATACACTTTCCAGATTAAAAATGCTTATCAAAAGTTTTAGCGGATTTCACTTTAGAAAGGAAAGCTATGCAAATTATAGGAAAAACCCCGACTTATCCACACAGCGGTGCTGTTGCCTGTCTCGTTCACTAAGAGAGATAGCAAGCATATCAGAAAAGTGAAAAATAGCATCGATAAGTAGATAGGTCAAATTATTTCAATTTATTTTTTGCTTATTAAAGCAGGAAAGTAGCATGTTGCGAGCAAGTTATATGTGTATATGTGCCGAAAAAGCGATTTTTCTCTTGATTTATCTTGGCATAAATATTTTTACCATAACTTTTTAGACCAAACGTAGTAGTTTCAATCGAATTATCTGGAATGAAAACCTAATATTCTTTTTAAAATCTCTCTTATGTTAGGCCCTACGGCTTTGAACAGAATAGGGAATGAATTACTCCCTGAAAGAGCAAGCAAAGAATCAGTAATGCACTTTTACGGAACAAATATTTTTTATTAATCGCATAACAACAGCTTCCATTCAACTGCAGGAAACAGTTTTCTTTCATTTCCATTTGAAACACAGCACAGAATTAACAAAAAAAAGATTTATGAATAAGAGCAGATCTCAAACGAATGAAGTCCACCCTCAGCCATATTCCGGTAGTATTCTATAGAGCTAGAAAGTCTGAGCACTGGCGGTAATTATCGTTGATAGGTTTTCTTTGGCGAATTTACCATCCGTGGAATCCTCCGTACTTGAGCACTGGAGCGGGGGCAGCATGCACGTATGTAGGAGCGGCAGCATACTTAACTACTGGGGCCGGAGCGTAGGAAACCACTGGAGCAGGAGCGGCATATTTCACCACTGGAGCAGCGGCGTACTTAACAACTGGCGCGGCATGAACCACCGGAGTGTGCACCTGGTGGATGGAGGCGTAACTGGTCGCAGCCGGGACGGCAGCCTTCACGATGGTCGGAGCAGGAGCCACGGCGTGGACCGCCGGAGCAGCGTGTACCACCGAAACCACCGGAGCCGGAGCGGCGTATTTCACCACAGGGGCCGGAGCGGCAACGGCAAACGACGAGAAGCCATGCCCAGCGAATCCATGACCGTCGAAACCATGGCCATCGAACCCATGACCGTCAAACCCGTCGAGGAATCCGGGAGCCGCACTGGCAGCGGCGATGCAGGCAAAGATGATCTAAAAGTCGGGATGAAGCTCGTCAGCTTGAAAATCGACTCAATTCTAAACAGAAACTCACCAGGAATTTCATTATGACAAACTTAAAGTCACTTAACTATGTATCACTAGACCGCTGAGACGATTTGAGATCACGAAAACCGGCTGATTAATTGGAAACACCGTCCAAACACTAACTGCCATTAACCGATCGACCCGTGGCCATTATATACCCTTTCGGTGGATGATCTCCACCATGAGAAATGTCGCACCACCGCAGGGACGCTCGTTCTGTGAAAGAGGGGGTTGACACAAGTTCTAACTAGATGCCCAGTGAACCAGCCAGCCAATCTGCTAGCAGTCAGCCCTCGAAATGTCCTAATGTGGAATGTGAGCTATTCTTTTTCCTCTTCGCCGGCCACGCGATCGGTCACTGCGGATGATTGAACCAGTTTGTGCTCGTGCTCGAGCTTCTCAAAAGATGCAGTTCGGTACCAGCAGCGGCAGCAGCAGCAGATTCATGCAGCCTCAAATGCTGCGGCAGTTAACCGCAGGAACTTATAAATAAATCATTGAGAAAATCCGCTGAAGACAGATCCGCTTTTTTGACCTAGTCACTGCAATGCACCGCGCCGATGCAAGTGCATTGATGCGGTTGCGTGCTGCAGGCAGATGTTGATCTTTGACTCGTCCATCAACGCGCCTCCGCGGTATGAGCGCTAGTTAGAGCAATTATTTAGGATTTTGCCGATCTTGTCGCGAATGCACACAATGCTAATCAGTGTTGATTATTTTATAATGATTCGGAACTTTTCGAAGGTGACCGACCTCAAAATACTTTATTGACTACTATAGACCCGTTGAATGTTTCATTTTACCAAGATGAAATTTGGCCTCGAAATAGGCTTTGATTATGTTACTTATTATTCGCAAATTAGCACTGCATTTATTCCCTACGGCAGCAAAATATACTTTAACTTT